>NC_084743.1:46718901-46783901 GCF_033978785.1 Entelurus aequoreus
AGCGAACTCATCCAATAGGTAGCGCCATAGCACAAACAATAACACACATTTTCAGTCTCTATTGGTGTTTTCTGAAAAATACTTGTTGAAAACCAAACATTATGGCTGTTAGCGAAGAAAACTACATTAATTAGCTGCACCGTTTTATAAGCCGCAAGATACAAAGTGTAGGAAAAAAAGAAGCGGGTTATAGTCCGGAAAATCCGGTAGGTTTTTGAGTTCATATTTTTGGGTGTCTGGAAAGGAAAGAAGTGGAATTATATTATTTTTAATCAATCAATCAATCAATCAATGTTTATTTATATAGCCCTAAATCACAAGTGTCTCAAAGGGCTGTACAAGCCACAACGACATCCTCGGTACAGAGCCCACATACGGGCAAGGAAAACTCACCCCAGTGGGACATCAATGTGAATGACTATGAGAAACCTTGGAGAGGACCGCATATGTGGGTAATGCTTAAACCAGGGGTGTCAAACGTACGGCCCGCGGGCCGGATTAGGCCCGTGAACAGGTTTTATCCGGCCCGCGGGATGAGTTTGCTCATGTATAAAAATGAGCCGAAATGTTCTGTTCTAAATGTGTCCACTAGATGTCGCAATAGCAATTCTTTGTATCTTTGTAGATTATGCTACATATGTAAAAAAACAACAAAAAAACAGTGCACCAGTCAAGGAAAATGAGCAAACTACATAAATAACAGCCTGTAATTTGATTCTGATATTTTTAGATTGAAAATTAACACCAATGAGTTGACTGATGAACACTATCACATGATTTATTCAGAAAGTATAAATAACGACAAATAAAGATAGAATACTATTAACCGCAACATGTAAGTGTAAAAAAACCCCAACAACATTATGATTTGTAAATTTTCAGAATGTGCTTGTTCTATTTTTAAACAAAGAAAACAATCTGAAGTTGTCTTTATTTTTAAGTTATCGTGCCGTGATTTTACCAGTCTGGCCCACTTGGGAGTAGATTTTTCTCCATGTGGCCCCCGATCTAAAATGAGTTTGACACCCCTGGCTTAAACTGTTCCCACAATTTGGTCTTCTTTATGGATGGGTAATATGGCCTATAATCTATATCTTGATATCTATATCTGCAGTCTCTTGCAAAAAAATATGTACTGGATTACCATATATATTTTGGTATATAAATGATAATAGAACCATTTTAAAATAGGTTACAAAGGCTCCTAATTTAGCTGCTGACGAATGTAGTAAAATATTGTGTAATTTTCAGTTGTATTGTCACGGCCCGGGCGCATGTCAATGCTCACTCATCTGTAAGCTCTGACGAGCGCACCTCCAGCAGCGCACCTCCAGGAGCGCACTTCCAGGAGCGCGCCAAGCGCGTGTCAGTTCGGCGGCAACAAGCAGCTGCAATCAATCTCCAGCAATCAGCGCACCTGCTGCTGATCAGAGGACCGCTTTCATAAGCCTGCACAACCTGCTATCCGGCGCCAGAACGTAGTCATCTGTTCGAGTACCGTAAGCAATCATCTAGCGCTATGTAACCTTGCTCTCTCTCTCTGTGTGTTCGCCACCATCGTGTTTGATTGGTCTTGTGTCTTCCTTCCTGCAGTCTGCATTAGCTGTGCGTAGTGATGGGTTGATGAGGCCTCATGAAGTGTTTCGACACATTGCAAAACTGTATTGATACTGTGTCGATACTGTGTCACTAAATACTGACATCTGCTGGACATTAAAAATCCCTACAGGCAACCTATGGACCGACTCAACTGACACTGATTTTATGACCTAGTATATACAATAATATAAACCAAGTCATTGTATTTCATTTATGATTATTTCATATCTTCATTTAAATAAAAATATATTTTTATCTTTTTTAGATACAGTCAAGTAATGTGAACATGTATCGTGACTAGGATGGTAGAAGGTGGAGATTGAACCCCAGTACCAGCAACCCTCCGATTGCTGGCACGGCCACTCTACCAACTTCGCCACGCTGTCATTCCTGTACCTTCTCTAGTAACAGTAGTGATGGGTCCCGCAACACAGATGCATCGGCGCATGCGTCGAGCTCATAGAGCGAAACCCTGTGTCGGTGCGCGTACCGCTTTTAGAAAGTCACGTGACCGATCATGAGCTGCTTTGGTCACGTGACCGATACGCGAACTGTATCGCACTGACGCCTCCTCTGTGCCCTGTGAGCAACGTTCCCTCTAAGGTGCGCGCCTGCGCAATTGCGCAGTGCTCAAGTGTCCTCCGCGCACACCGTGCGCCGCACAGCAAATATATGCCGCGCACCAAATCAAACCCATCTGACTTCTAAACAAAATAAACACATTTATTCTGTGTAATTTTGAAATGCAACTTTGAGTGACAGTGACAACAAGCGGCCCTAACGGTGTTCATCAACAACACGCATTGCGCCGCTTCCTAATAAACACAGTTTGGCGCGCACAGTTCATGAGCGGCCACGTGACCAGAACAGCTCATGAGCGGTCACGTGACCAAAACAGCTCGTGTTCGGTCACGTGACTTTCTAAAAGCGATACGCGCACCGACACAGGGTATCGCTCTATGAGCTCGACGCATGCGCCGATGCATCGGTGTTGCCGGACCCATCACTAGCTGTGCGTCTCATCTCCCCTGTGTTACCCCTTCGGGTCTCTGGCTGCCCCTTAGATCTCGACCTCCCGCCTGGACACGGACATTCGAGCCTGCCTTTCCCCTCCGGGACTTCCGCATCTCGCTCAACACTCCCGGTAACACACAACAGTTAATTCACACATAGTCGTGCACCATACCCACTGTTGGATGAAGTCACACTCCATACCCTTGTTTATTAATATTATTATTTGTTATTTATATATATATATATATATATATATATATATATATATATATATATATATATATATATATATATATATGACTCCCTTGTGGTCTGTGCCGTCTCCTCCCCCTGTACGAAACATGTATTCTCTTAACCCACAGGGACGGCGTGGCGCGGTTGGGAGAGTGGCTGTGCCAACAACATGAGGGTTCTTGGTTTGATCCCCAGCTTCAACCAACCTAGTCACGTCCGTTGTGTAAGGACACTTCACCCTTGCTCCTGATGGGTCGTGCTTAGGGCCTTGCATGGCAGCACCCGCCATCAGTGTGTGAATGTGTGTGAATGGGTGAATGTGGAAATACTGTCAAAGCGCTTTGAGTACCTTGAAGGTAGAAAAGCGCTCTAGAAGTACAACCCATTTACCATTTGCATTTATCAAAACTATTCTTAATTTACTTGCTAGTTTACTGTTAATATCGGTTTACTTTCTGTTGTAAAATGTATCCATTTACACTTTTGTTGAAATGTAATAGGCACATATTTTTCTGTTGTCTTTATACTTACATTATTGGCCTAATTATAGACTAATAAAATAGAGCTGCGAGCCAGAAATGGCCCCAGGGTCGCACTTTGGGACCCTTAATTTTATGAAGAGTATTAATCATAAAGTTCAACAAAAATAATAGACTTACCTATTCTCAGAAATACAATCACGCTGAACATCGACAGCAAGGTGGGGACGACCACACCGAAGAAGGTGGATAGTTTCTTCGGTTGCTTCGAGTGGGAGAACCGGGGCCGGGGACCGGCCGGCGTCTTCTCCCGGGCCAGGCCGGCTAAAGGAGCCCGCCGCTCGGATTCATTGACGCTGGTCAACAGACGGTAGTGGAGGAGCGGAGTCCGCTCTGACATCCTGACTAACTTCGCTCGTATCAAACAATAACACCTATTTTTCTTCTCAATATGCCATTGAATAATTTCGCAGATAACACGCCTGTAAAACTATCATCACTTAAGTTAATCAGTGACACGTTCTGGTCACTCGTGGCTCAAAAGTACGCTTCCTCCTTGACAACATAGGGACGCCGGGCGGGGGGAGGTTTTTGCAAATAAATAAATTGAGAAAACTCGGTTTCTATAGTTAACTCTAACTAATTTCAGCGACCTTTACAAATACTTTAAAAGTCAGGTCCAAGTCCGTAAATACTTCAGTTCTGATTCATTTCTCCTCAAAAGTGTCATGTGATGCACAAACCATCAAAACTACGCCATTAGCACGTATTTCCGGATTCGGATTTTCAAATTAAGACCCCTAATAAAAAAAAACAACCGGTGTATTATTTTTACTTTAATGATATGTGGCAAATAACGTTTGTTTATACTTTACTTAACGTCATAAATTAGTTTCAATACCAGCGTTAGTACTGGACTAACATTAACAATTATTTTCGGGATGAAACGACAATTTCCGGGTGCAGTTGTTGTATTTTGTGATACTTTACTAGAGTTTAAAATCCTTGTGTTGTCAATGGCAAGAGTGTTTTGAACCATTTTCTCGCAATCACATGTTTCGTTCTAACCAATCAAAACACAGTATTTGGGACGCCTTGTCCTAAATACATTTTAAATTTGAATTAATACCGTAACCAATACCATAAACATTTTGTAAAAAAAAGACTAAAATAAAACAGTATGGATATAAATAAATGGGTAATTTAGATCAAAATTTCACATTTGCGCCAGATTGTGCCTTTTGATCTATTTCAGGGGTGTCCAAACTTTTTCCACTGAGGGCCGCACACGGAAAAATTTAAGCATGCAGGGGCCATTTTGATATTTTCCATTTTCAAACCATAACAAAATATATGGATTTTTTTAACCTTTAGGGCTCCCGGGGACCATAAAGGGTCTCAGTCATTAAAATGTTAAAAATAAGTCAAATTATTATTATTATGTTTTATTTAACGCTTACAGTAAATCTCTATATCAACTTCAGGTTGATAAAAAGTTTTTAAAAAAAAAGGTTTTATGCCTTTTCTGTCAAAGACAACTTTGTTTTTTATAGTAAAACTGGAAATATGCAGTATTTAGTAATTAGAGCTCTAAAAGATCAATAATGCAGGACACCGTTGATTTTAATTTAATGTTTTTGAGTAATCACAGTGAAAATATTAATAAAATCCCACTAAATATATTTGGGATCCAAAAGGTCCCCCACTCATAAAGTGATACATTTTTATTAGGTTTTATTTACTTTCAACACTTAAGTTACAAGATCAACTTCAGATATATCTGTCGATTTTACGTTTAAACTATTATTTTGTTTGTTTTTATACTCTTTTGTGTCAAAGAAAACATTGATGTTTTTATATGGCAACCACACAATATATGCAATATTTTTTCCACATAAAAAATTTTAAAATGAAATTTTTGAAGTAATTGGAGCCATGAATAGGTCAATAATTCATTATAACATAGATTTTTTGTCTTTTTTTTTTTTGAGCAACGGCAAAAAAATGAAAAATAAAGAAAGACAAAAGAAACAAAAACAGCCTGCATGGCAGCTTTGTGTCAACGTTGCAACTTTTTCTCGTTAGATTTCACCTCATTCCACTTTTTTAAATGTTTATTTTTATTTTTGCAATACTATCAATTTTGCAATTTTTGCATAATGTGTGGCGGGCCGGTAAACAATTAGCTGCGGGCCGCAAATGGCCCCCGGGCCGCACTTTGGACACCACTGATCTATTTGTATAATCACATGTTTCGTTCTAACCAATCAAACCACAGTATTTGGGACGCCTGCCGCTTCCCTTGTCCTGAAGACATTTTAAATTTGAATTAATACCATAATCACTACCATAAACATTTTGTAAAAAGGCTAAAATAAAACATTATGGATAAAAATAAATGTGTAATTTGGATAAAAAGTTCAGATTTGCGCCAGATTGTGTCTTTTGCTCTATTTGTATAATGTTTCTGTTGTTGTTGTTGTTGTTTTTGTTTATTGTGATTTCTCAATGAGCAGGAGTCATGATCATTGAATAATTATGTCACGAGTGCAAAATAAGGACAAAAAACAACAATGTATCACAACTTGTAGAGTTGCTATAACAAAATGTGTGGTTTTTAAAACTTTCATTCTATTTGTGAAAATCAATAAACCATTTTTTGGGCATCTCCAGATTAGTCCAGGTCTAGATTAAAAAACGCTATGTAAAGTTTTCAAAACTACAAAAAACTAGATTACCCCACAGTCCCTGAAGGTTCATTAAAACACAGTTTGTAATTTACCTACAACTAAAAATGGTTAAATGTGTCTTTATTGTGTTTAAAAAATATATATAATAAAGGTTTCACAAATCACAAACTGTTTTTATGAATATTCAGGGTCTGTGAGGTAATCTAGTCTAGATTTAAGAGCCTTAAATACATCTATCCATTTATCCGTTTTCTACCTCTTGACCCTCTTGGGGTCACGGAGGGCTGAGGCTTATCATAGTTGTAGTCAGGCAGAAGGCGGGGTACACCCTGGACAAGTCGCCACCTCATCGTATGGCCAACACATATAGACAGACAACATTCACACTCACATTCACACTCGAGGGCCAATTTAGTGTTGCCAATCAACCTATCCCCAGGTGCATGTCTTTGGAGGTGGGAGGAAGCCGGAGTACCCGGAGGGAACCCACGCAGTCATGCAAACTTCACACAGAAAGACCCAGACCCCTTGGATGGAATCCAGGATATATAGTAGTTTTTCATCTGGACCTAACTAAACTGGTCTATGAGCAAATGGGTTAAATTCGTCTTTATTTTAATTATCACTAACAGGTAAAGGTTTCATAAACCATAAACTTTGTTGTATTGACTCCATACAAAACATTTACTAATATTTTGGTTAAATTGTTGTTTTTTAACTTCACATGCTGTGCGTGCCCCTCGATCCGTAGGGTCCAGTTTTGCTAAAAAGTGCATTTAAATTCTCTCTTAATAAATGACAAGGCACTTAATATTAGACATATTCCTAGTCCCTTCCTGCTCATTCACTGATAAGAATATGGTGGCGCACAGTATTGGTGCTACATGGTATCATAAGGCAGATGTGGAACTAGAGCCCCATTTGGAGTTGTTTCAGGAAAGGTTACAAATGTATGTATTAATTATGTTACATTTATTATTTTGTGATTCTACTTACTGAAAAACCTTGTCCATTTGTCGAAGGAGAGTCAACGGGAATGCGGGCTCCCGTGGATGTAATATAAAAGGTAGCGTGTGCTTTGTATTACCTGGCCGTCGAGGGAAAACTACGGAAAACAGCGAATGCATTTGGACTGGCAAAGCAGACGATATCAGTTATTGTCCGCCATGTATGTTGCGGACTCAACGTCTAGGTCCAGAGTATATAAAGTCACCAAAAACGAATGGACAATGAAGGTGAAGGCAAACGAGTGAGGAGTGTCCTGACCAGATATCTACATCCATATTTTGATTGATGTAAAATGTTATTTATCACATTGTTTACGTGTCTAATAAAGATTTGATTAATTTATGATGGCTGAGGTGTGATTCACTACAATAGGGCCCCACAGCGCACTGGATTCCAGTAAATTGAAATACCACAACACTGGATATTGTTCAGATAAGTTAAATTTAGGAACTTGCACACAAAGCAACACTGGAGGTGACTATGACGTGTGTTGCGCCGGCGGACGGAGGGAGGATGGGTGGCATTGTTGTGTGTGGACACGGATAAGGTTAGGTGGGATTTACCCTGGATAACCTTAGTGTAAATGGGGGCCAAATTATCCATAGTCCATTGTCCATAGGTGTGAATGGTTCTTTGTCTACATGTGTCCAGCTGGGATTGGCATCTGCTCACTAATGACCCTAATAAAGAACAACTGTACAGAAACTGGATGGGTAAAAGTACTTTAGTTGTGATTTGGTTGTGAATCGATTGTGTTGAGTTAACTAATCCTATAATTCGTATACTTCTGTTTTGTATCATGTTCATCTTTTATGACCATGGGTGAACTGACCATCAGTGAGTTTTGCCAGCAGGCCGATCAATATTGGACGATTTTTTTGCGATTATTTTGTTGTTGTTTCTTTTACTGCGCCTTGCATTGGGAACTATGGTAACTGTCCCGTCCCAGGATCGGGGTCATGCCGCTGCAGACAACAGATAACAGAAGCAGATAGGTGGAGATGTATTGGCTCAGTCAATGGCTTGACTGTCAGGACTACCTAGCCCAATGGTCCCATGTGAGAGGCTACAGAGGCCCAGGAATGAATAATTGATGCATCTTTTGTCGTTTTCCTCGTATGGAGCTTTCCAGTGTGTGATTTGTGAGTGACCTGCAGTACTTGGCTGTCAGCCTGCCAATGCCATGATAGTTGCATTATTGTACCTCTTTGAGTGTATGATAAACAGTCCTGAATTTCAAATCCTTACTCAAGTAACCTTCTTAAGAGCGAGTGATAAAAGCACGGTGAAGTGATTTATTCATTTAGGGTTCCAGGATATAAAGACACTGTTCAGTAAAGTGGTGTTATTAAGGGTTTATGTGTTTGGATGTACATCAATGGGGCGATTTGGCGTATACCTGCGTGCGGATTGTAGTGGGTATTTCTAAACCAAAAAGCCCAGGGCTAAATTTTAATCCGAGTTCCTCTTTGTTCATGAATTTGGTTCCGCATAAGCTCCTATGTTATGTAATTGTTGTCGTAGACTAAGGGGCTACAATCAATCAATCAAATTTCACGATTGTGGCTGCCACAATCAAACGAGGGTGATCATCTGTGATGTTAACATTTACAAACCCCGTTTCCATATGAGTTGGGAAATTGTGTTAGATGTAAATATAAACGGAATACAATGATTTGCAAATCATTTTCAACCCATATTCAGTTGAATATGCTACAAAGACAACATATTTGATGTTCAAACTGATAATCTTTTTTTGTTGTTGCAAATAATCATTAACTATAGAATTTGATACCAGCAACACGTGACAAAGAAGTTGGGAAAGGTGGCAATAAATACTGATAAAGTTGAGGAATGCTCATCAAACACTTATTTGGAACATCCCACAGGTGAACAGGCAAATTGGGAACAGGTGGGTGCCATGATTGGGTATCAAAGTAGATTCCATGAAATGCTCAGTCATTCACAAACAAGGATGGGGCGAGGGTCCCCACTTTGTCAACAAATGCGTGAGCAAATTGTTGAACAGTTTAAGAAAAACCTTTCTCAACCAGCTATTGCAAGGAATTTAGGGATTTCACCATCTACAGTCCGTAATATCATCAAAGGGTTCAGAGAATCTGGAGAAATCACTGCACGTAAGCAGCTAAGCCCGTGACCTTCGATCCCTCAGGCTGTACTGCATCAACAAGCGACATCAGTGTGTAAAGGATATCACCACATGGGCTCAGGAACACTTCAGAAACCCACTGTCAGTAACTACAGTTGGTCGCTACATCTGTAAGTGCAAGTTAAAACTCTCCTATGCAAGGAGAAAACCGTTTATCAAAAACACCCAGAAACGCCGTCGGCTTCGCTGGGCCTGAGCTCATCTAAGATGGACTGATACAAAGTGGAAAAGTGTTCTGTGGTCTGACGAGTCCACATTTCAAATTGTATTTGGAAACTGTGGACGTCGTGTCCTCCGGACCAAAGAGGAAAAGAACCATCCGGATTGTTATAGGCGCAAAGTTGAAAAGCCAGCATCTGTGATGGTATGGGGGTGTATTAGTGCCTAAGACATGGGTAACTTACACATCTGTGAAGGCGCCATTAATGCTGAAAGGTACATACAGGTTTTGGAGCAACATATGTTGCCATCCAAGCAACGTTACCATGGACGCCCCTGCTTATTTCAGCAAGACACTGCCAAGCCACGTGTTACATCAATGTGGCTTCATAGTAAAGAGTGCGGGTACTAGACTGGCCTGCCTGTAGTCCAGACCTGTCTCTCATTGAAAATGTGTGGCACATTATGAAGCCTAAAATACCACAACAGAGACCCCCGGACTGTTGAACAACTTAAACTGTACATCAAGCAAGAATGGGAAAGAATTCCACCTGAGAAGCTTAAAAAATGTGTCTCCTCAGTTCCCAAATGTTTACTGAGTGTTGTTAAAAGGAAAGGCCATGTAGCACAGTGGAGAACATGCCCTTTCCCAACTACTTTGGCACGTGTTGCAGCCATGAAATTCTAAGTTAAATATTTTTTGCAAAAAAAAAAAAAAGTTTATGAGTTTGAACATCAAATATCTTGTCTTTGTAGTGCATTCAATTGAATATGGGTTGAAAAGGATTTGCAAATCATTGTATTCCGTTTATATTTACATCTAACACAATTTCCCAACTCATATGGAAACGGGGTTTGTAAAAAGTAGACTCTGCTGCATATCAAATCAAGAAAAAGAGCAACAGCGGTTCATCTTGAAGCATTGTGAAACGGATATGCCCATGCCACAGGCGATTCTGTATGCGCACAGAGCTCCATGACCACACCGCTCCCCCTCTGGCATTAACAATCTTTTTTCTGGGCTGCTGCAGTGGGTCGCCTGTTTTACTTCCGTCGAGTCCTCCGCTTGCATTAAAGACCGCACTTGTCACGCTGAAGCATTGCGATTGTTTGCAAAACCCCGGAATGTAGAGACAGCATGCAAAGTGCAGGTGTACAATGAGTCAGGCGGCTCTGGCAAATAAAGCTTCCTATAATTGTAACAGGAGACTGTGGTGAGGAAGAACTCCTTTTTCCCTTAGTTGCTACTTCCTGTGGAAGCACTGAAAACGGGAACAATCACAGTAAAGACACAACACAAAACCTGCAGTCATGAAGGATCATGACAGGATGCAGCCCCAATATGACAGATTCCAGATGTTGTAAATTACCGTATTTTTCGGGCTATAAGTCGCAGTTTTTTTCATAGTTTGGCCGGGGGTGCGACTTATACTCTGGAGCAACTTATGTGTGAAATTTTTAACACATTACCGTAAAATATCAAATAATATTATTTAGCTCATTCACGTAAGAGACTAGACGTATAAGATTTCATGGGATTTAGCGATTAGGAGTGACAGATTGTTTGGTAAACGTATAGCATGTTCTATATGTTATAGTTATTTGAATGACTCTTACCATAAAATGTTACGTTAACATACCAGGCACGTTCTCAGTTGGTTATTTATGCGTCATATAACGTACACTTATTCAGCCTGCTGTTCACTATTCTTTATTTATTTTAAATTGCCTTTCAAATGTCTATTCTTGGTGTTGGGTTTTACCAAATAAATGTCCCCAAAAAATGCGACTTATACTCCAGTGCAACTTATATATGTTTTTTTCCTTCTTTATTATGCATTTTCGGCCGGTGCGACTTATACTCCAGTGCGACTTATACTCCGAAAAATACGGTAAGTCCTAGATGTAAAACAAAAATTCCCAAATCAGGGAGGGAGGACTGGCGTAGGGCCTGATTAAAACGGCAACAGGTGGCACCTGCACAACACGCTGTTTTGCTAATAAAGTCTGGAGAAACTTTTCCATTGAGTGTCACACCAGCAAGACTTCCTACCCATTAGAATTCATGGGCCGTCTGCATCTGTGCAACATAAAAAGGGATAAATAGAGCTACATGCTACTGTTAGTGATAGTATTGAACAAAACACCTTTTGTCATGGATAACATTTATTTAGCTCTTTTAATGGACACTTTTACAACAAATGACTTTTCATTGACCTATCAAAGGCTTATGATACTGTTAAACATGCTATTAGAAATAAAAGACTAATTTGTTCAGGATTGTCCAAGGAGGCAGTTGCTTGGTTTTCTAATTATTTCTGTATGAGAACTAACAGCATTAAATATGACGGACATGCGTCAGACTTTGTGACAATCCACAGTATTGCCGGGCTTGTGTTGGAAAACTTATTTTGTTTATTAGTTGTATGAATGACCTGGGGCTTTATCTGCCGAATGCTAATATGCATTTGTATGGCCATGACAGTTCTTTATTGTTGTGGATCCACTCTTGTCCGAGCCATTGGGATTGTTCCTCGTTAAATAATGGTTAAATAAATAAAATTGTGCCACGTTCACGCGTGCCCACTCGATGGCTTGCCGAATGTAAAAGTTCAGTCACACTTTTCTAGCAGATATATTTCTCATATTCAACTCACTTTTCTCAGATGTAACTAACTTTTCTCACATTTAGCTAATTTTCATCACATTTAAGTTTAAATTAAATGTTTACTCTACATATATCTAAATATTAAATATACTTTTGTAAGTCTAAATGTTAAATTTAAATCTAAATGTTAGATCTAAACCTAAATTTTAGATATAAATCTATATGTTAACTCTAAATGTTGAATCTAAACCTAAATGTTAAATGTGAGAAATATATCTGCTAGAAAGGTGTGACTGGCCTTTTACATTCGGCACCCCTTACCACCTAGTTAACACATAGCATTAAAAGAATGTTAGGTTAGGGTTCTCCAATGGGGAGTTAGAACCCTTACGGTTAAACAGAAACCTAGCAAAGCCTAACGCTCACCAAATATTCAGACAACAAAACAACCCAAACGTTATACTGTGGTTAAACGGTTACCTCTGCACAACAATTGTATTAGACAGCTCCATTTTTGTTTCATCTGACATCACATGGACAAAGATAAGACCTTCTGGAGGAAAGTTCTGTGGTCAGATGAAACAAAAATTTAGCTGTTTGGCCACAATACCCAGCAATATGTTTGGAGGAGAAAAGGTGAGGCCTTTAATCCCAGGAACACCGTTCCTACCGCCAAGCATGGTGGTGGTAGTATTATGCTCAGGGCCTGTTTTGCTGCCAATGGAACTGGTGCTTTACAGAAAGTAAATGGGACAATGAAAAAGGAGGATTACCTCCAAATTCTTCAGGACAACCTAAAATCATCAGCCCTGAGGTTGGGTCTTGGTCGCAGGTGGTTGTTCCAAAAGGACAATGACCCAAAACACACGTCAAAAGTGGTAAAGGAATGGCTAAATCAGGCTATAATTAAGGTTTTAGAGTGGCCTTCCCAAAGTCCTGACTTAAACGTGTGGACAATGTTAACAAGTCCATGTCAGGAAACCAACAAATTTAGCTGAACTGCACCAATTTTGTCAAGAGGAGTGGTCAAAAATTCAACCAGAAGCTTGCCAGAAGCTTGTAGATGGCTACCAAAAGTGCCTTATTGCAGTGAAACTGGCTAAGGGACATGTAACCAAATATTAACATTGCTGTATGTATACTTTTGACCCAGCAGATTTGGTCACATTTTCAGTAGACCCATAATAAATTCATAAAAGAACCAAACTTCATGAATGTTTTTTGTGACAAACAAGTATGTGCTTCAATCACTCTATCACAAAAAAATAAGAGTTGTAGAAATGATTGGAAACTTAAGACAGCCATGACTTATGTTCTTTACAAGTGTATTTAAACTTTTGACCACAACTATATATATATATATATATATATATATATATATATATATATATATATATATATATATATATATTATATATATATATATATATATATATATATATATATTGGGAAGACTATGTCTCCCAGCTGGCCTGGGAATGCCTCGGGATCCCCCGGGAAGAGCTGGAAGAAGTTGCTGGGGAGAGGGAAGTCTGGGCTTCCCTGCTTAGGCTGCTGACCCCGCGACCCGACCTCAGATAAGCGGAAGAAGATGGATGGATGGATGGATATATATATATATATATATATATATATATATATATATATATATATATATATATATATATATATATATATATATATATATATATATATATATATATATATATATATATATATGTATATATATATATATATATATATATATATATATATATATATATATATATATATATATATATATATATATATATATATATATATATATATATATCTGTATATATATATATATATATATAGCCCTTTGAGACTTCTGTGATTTAGGGCTGTATAAATAAACATTGATTGATTGATTCATATTACAAGTAACGTTCCAGGAAACACTAAACTGCTTGCCTTTTGAAGCAAGGAGTAACGAAAAAGCTAACCAAAGGCCACCCAATTAGGGTGGCTTTTGGTTAGCTTTATTTCTCAAGAAGCTAACGTAATCAAACCGTTTTGGAAACCAAAAATGGTTAGGAGGGTAACAACCCGCATTGCCTTTTGGTTACCATCTTGGGGTACCTGTTAGGGTAAAATATCATGTGGGGTCAAAATAAATTGCATGATTAATCTGTATATATACATGATTAATGCAAATTTTTTGGTGATTAATCACATGAATTAATATAACTCATTATTTTTTACATCCCTGCAAAAAAATTGATATTTGTAAAAATACGATTTTTGATTGTATCATGCTAGTATCAGTCCTATATTAATACTACCTTGGTATCCATACAATTCAATCAATTCACCAATCCACCTATTGTTCAAACCATGGCAGGAATCCTTGCAATATTTAAACAATAGACTGTCTTATTTTGTTCTATCAGCAAAACGGCTCTGATGAATACACAATCTAAGGTAATAATGCTCATTTAACTATATATGCTCACACACCCACCCAAATAAGATTTTTGCGAGAAAAGAGATCCTTGCAGCACACAATTTTGTATGGCGGCCCTTCTCTATGGGAAGATCAGTTACCGTAGCAACACCAAGCAGTAAGTGCCTTTTCAAAGGCTGCACTCCTCTGTCACGACCACCCCCTTCTTATTCTCTTTTATCAGCTCTCATTCTACCTAATGCAGCCACAACAGAGGAGTTAGCACAACATTGGGACGTCTTCTTTGCATCCTTCAGTTTTAAGTCTTCTGCAGAGGTATGAAAGTGAATTTTGTCTCTCTTTTTTTTGCCTTCAGCGGGATATCTGTCCTGCACACCAAAAGATCTGACAAAAAGGATGAAAAGCTGATGCCTGAGGCCTGGAGACATTTACAAACAGCCACGCTTTCAAACAGTAAATGGAATTATTGTATTTTTTCATGTTTTGAATTCTTTCCAAACGTCACATGGGGAGAAACATACTTTAATTCCAACACTGTTGACAGACAAAGATATGAGGGAGTGGAATTTTTTTCATTATCATAATGTCAGGACTGGCTTTTTGTCCCAGAAGAAATGAAAAAGAAAATAAACGTATTTACGGGAGTGACAATAAGGACACAGATTGTTTGCAGGAGCTGTCCGGGTGTCCTGCTTGTAAAAGACCCAATAATGTTACCCTGATCCTGCCATGCTCTCACACCATGTGTGTGCACTGTATGTCTGCCCAAGAGGCCAAGCGGTCTGGTCGATCCCACCGACATAATTTGAGCTGCTCTGTGTTGTGTCCACTGTGTGGCTACCATGTGGAGCTGCCCTGCGAGACGTGGTCGTCTGCTTTGTCCTGTCTCCCGCGATATCCCACCCTGAAGTTCACACGTGCCAGCCAGGATGACATTGGCAGACGGGAGATGGCTTCTGAACCACATCAACTGCAAGTAAGAGTTCTCAAATCTATTGAAGCACATTGGGTATTTTGATTCTATATATTGCCCCACTGTCCTCTGTCAGGGGGAAACCTACTCTCTGGTTGCAAATGAGGACACAGCGCAATGTGAGTTTATGTAAGCAATACTTGCACCTTTCATACATTACTACATCATGAATGTTTCACTAACTCCATGGACAGTTGTCTTGTTTTACCTGGTTTATTTCGGATATAAGCACGCCATTTATGTCGAAATAGCTTGTCTCCAAATTCCACATTTTGCAGCTTCGCGTCGCTGAAAAAACAAGCCCATAGTTGCTTTTAAATACTTTGATCTTTGCGCTATCTCTCCGAAAAGAATACTCATTCATTTTGTGGTTAGCCATGACTAAAAGTAAACCGACAACATGCTTCTTACTGTACATTGTTCGTAGATGCAATGCAGCGAACTTAAGCGAACGCTTAACAGGCAACAGCTAAGAAATGCTACATGTAAAAGAGAATAAAACATGCTTTGATTCAAATTAACCAAGCTGAATATGCCGTAAACACACCAACATGTGCCAGGGGATGGCATTAAAAGGGATGTTTGTCATTTTGTAGGGCTGATATATTCCAGGCATTCGCTGCCTGTTTCTTTGCTCACTAACCAAAGCTTTGCTTTCGTGCTGGAAATGAGTCAAAACTCCTTCCAATGAGGAAGCAGTGCCTGGCGACTCTCTAGTGGTAGCCAAGGTAGTTAAAAAACTCCTTGTTGCCTGGGCCCCGGGGGTGGATGAGATCCGCCCGGAGTTCCTTAAGGCTCTGGATGCTGTGGGACTGTCTTGGTTGACAAGATTCTGAAGCATTGCTTAAACATCGGGTTCCTCTATTTAAAAAGGGCAACGAGAAAGTGTGTTTAAACTATCCCGGGATCACACTCCTCAGTCTTCCCAGTAAGGTATACTGAAGAGAAGGCTACGCTGTATAGTCCAACCTCGGATTCAGGGGGAGCAGTGGGGTTTTGGCCCTGGTCGTGGAACTGTGGACCAGGTCTATACTCTCGGCAAGATCCTTGAGGGTGCGTGGGAGTTTGCCCAACCAGTGTACATGTGTTTTGTGGACTTGGAGAAGGGATTCAACCGTGTCCCTCGGGAAGTCCTGTGGAGAGTGCTAAGAGAATATCAGTGTCAAAGCCTCGTCCGCATTGCAGGCAGTAAATCAGACCCGTTTCCAGTGAGGGTAGGATTTCGCCGGGGCTGCTCTTTTTCATCGATTCTGTTCATAACATTTATGGACAGAATTTGTAGGCGCAACCAAGTAGCTGAGGAGATCCAGTTTGGTGGCTGCAGGATTAGGTCTCTGCTTTTTGCAGATGATGTGGTCCTGCTGTCTTCATCTGGCCCGCATCTTCAGCTTTCACTGGATCGGTTCGTGGCCGAGTGTGAAGCGACCGGGATGAAAATTAGTACCTCTAAGTCCGAGTCCACGGTTTTCGCCCGTAAAAGGGTTGAGTGCCATTCACGGGGTCAGGAAGGCGTTCTTGCCCCAACTGAAGGAGTTCCAGTACCTCGTAGTCTTGTTCACAAGTGAGGCAAGAGTGGATCGTAAGATCGACAGGCGGATTGTTCGGCATCTGCAGTGAGGCAGACCCTGTATCCATCAGTTGTGGTGAAGAAGGAGTTGAGCCCCAAAGCAGAGCTCTCAATTTACCGGTCCTTCTACTTACTCATCCTCATCTATGGTCATGAGCTTTGGAATATGACCAGAAGGACTGGATCACGAGTCCAAGTGGCCGAAATTAGTTTCCTCTTTCGAGTGGCGGGGTACTCCCTTAGAGATAGGTTAAAAATCTATGTCATTCAGGAGGAGCTCAGAGTAAAGCCGCTGCTCCTCCACATTGAGTGGAAATATTGTGTAAATTATTTTATAACATGTTCTGGCTGAAACACCACAATTATATAATTTTTAACAGGCTGAATATTACAATGTATTAATAAATAGAGAAGGTTAAGACACATTCATGCAGATTACATTACCAAACATCTTTGAAAGTCAAAACATGATCGTAACAATCCACATACTTTATTGTGTTAGTAATGCGTGAAGCTGGTATCTAAACATAGTGTAGCTCCTCTGAATGCAAGGACTTGCACAGCAGGAATAAAAAATTGTGTATTACTCCAAAATACAAAATCAACGTACTGCAGATTTATTTTAATTTTTATGGTCATTAAATGCATGTTATTTCCATTTTGTGTTCAGCTGTTTAAAAAGCACAAAGTTTAAAACACATTTCATTAAAGCTAACTAACTGTCCAGTCATGATATTAAACACTGGAAAATTATCCGTCGAGGATACACTTTTTAATGATGAAAAATTATATCAATCTTTAATTGCGAATAACTATTTTAAACGTTTGACAGCCCTATATATATATACATATATATCTCTACATATACAGTATATGCATTTAGACTTACACTTGGACTTAGACTTCCTTTTATTGTCATTCAAATTAGAACTTTACAGTACAGATAAGAACAACATTTTGTTGCATTAGCTCGTTGTAGTGCAGGATAAAAGAGCAATAAGGTGCAAATATAAATAAATAGATTACTGTACAAATAAATATATTGCACTTTTGCATATGCATCCACGTTTATGGATGTATGTTGTATTGTCCTTATATTCCAGCGAGTTAATCCATTTTGGGGGGGAATTGAGGGGATTATTATGATGCGTTCAAGAGTTTTATGGCCTGAGGGAAGAAGCTGTTACAGAACCTGAAGGTTCTGCTACGGAGGCTGCAGAACCTCTTTCTAGAGTCCAGCTGTGAAAACAGTCCTTGGTGGGGGTGAGAGGAGTCTCTACAGATTTTCTGAGCCCTGGTCAGGCAGTGGCTTTTTGCGTTTTCCCAGATAGGAGGAAGAGGAGTCTTGACGATCTTTTCCGCTGTCCTCACCACTCTCTGCAGAGACTTCCAGTCTGAGGCACTGCAGGCTCCAGTCCAGACAGAGATGCAGTTGGTCAGCAGGCTCTCTATAGTGCCTCTGTAGAATGTGGTGAGAATGGGGGGAGGGAGCTGTGCTCTTTTCATCCGACGCAAAAAGTGCATGCGCTGCTGAGCTCTTTTTACAAGAGCTCTGGTGTGTAGGGACCAGGTCATATTGTCAGTTATCTGCACCCTCAGGAACTTGGTGCTGCTTACCATCTCCACTGCTGTGCCGTTGATGAAGAGTGGAGTGTGGCTGGACTGAAGTCGACAATGATCTCCTTGGTCTTGTCGACATTCAGGACCAGGTTTTTGGTTCTGCACCAGTCAACCAGATATTTCACCTCCTCCTTGTAGTCCATGTTGTTGTCACAGATAAGGCCCACTACTGTTGTGTCGTCCGCATACTTCACAATGTGGTTAGTAGTGGACCTGGCGCAGCAGTCATGGGTCATCAACGTGAACAGCAGTGGACTAAGGACGCAGCCCTGGGGGGAGCCGGTGCTCAGGGAGATGACACTGGAGGTGTTGTCGCCCACTCTCACAGACTGGGGTCTGTCTGTGAGGAAGTCAAGCAGCTAGTTGCATAGGGGAGTACTGAATCCAAGGGGGGCCAGTTTGCTCACCAAGTGCTGCGGGATGATTGTGTTGAACGCCGAGCTGAAGTCCAGAAACAACATCTGCACGTGTGTGTCCTTTCCTTCCCGATGTTCTAAGCTCAGGTGGAGTGCAGAGGAGATGGTGTCCTCTGTGGAGCGGTTAGGGCGATAAGCAAACTGGTATGGGTCGAATGTGGGGGGAAGTCTAGAGACAATATGTTCCTTTACCAGCCTCTCAAAGCACTATATATATATATATATATATATATATATATATATATATATATATATATATATATATATATATATATATATATATATATATATATATATATATATATATATATATATATATATATATAAATATTGTCATGTCTGTTGATCATGTTTTTGTTTAGTTATGTTCTGCTTGGTTTTTGGACACTTTTTAGTTCCTGCTTTCACTCCCTTGCCTTGTCACCATGACTACTCATTAGTTTCACCTGTCTCACGTTTTGCACTCGCGCACCTGTCACAAATCATGTCTGTATTATTTAAGCCCATTGTTGCCAGGAAGTCAGCCTGGCAACATTAACTCTGATACCTCCATGATTACGCGTCCATGCCCAGTGTTGGGACTAACGCGTTACTAAGTAACGCGTTACTGTAACGCCGTTAGTTTCGGCGGTAACTAGTAATCTAACGTGTTATTTTTTTATATACAGTAACTCAGTTACCGTTACTGCATGATGCGTTACTGCGTTATTTTACGTTATTTTTATGTAGTATCGGCCAGAAACCGAAGATCTAAGTGTGTTTTATTGGAGCGCTCCGGTGGAAAAGAAGAGGCGTGCTTTCCCCCACCCACAGAAAGCACGCGTCCCCGCAGGGGAGACGTTCCTCCAGAGCCGTACTTCGGGTCTAACAACCTTCACTTTACCCGGAAGAGGGTCTTTACAGCTGAGGGTGAATGACGAACCCGGCGGTTTGTTGCAACTTTGTGACTTTATTGCACGCAGCCATCCACCAAGCTAGAGCACCTACACGCACTCACTGTCGCCGCTCCCTCACCTCTCTCGCCCACTCACTCACTGACGTCACTCACCTCTCATGCTGTCATATCTTAAAGGGCCACACACACACACACACACATACGCTACTCTCATAACAACTAACAAGACATCATGGCGAAGCCAGAAGTCGAGTTTTTTAACATGGAGACATTCTCAATACTTTTCTTTTGTCGAGCGCAAAGAAAATAACATTTTAGTTAAATGTAAGTTGTGTCTTGGATCGAAGATCCTATCTACTTAGAGTTAAAGTTAAAGTGCCATTATGTTGCAGCTATTTAAAATAGTTTTGTCAATTTTTTCTGGCCTGAAATAAATTGGCCCTTTGAAACATATCTTTGTCTTTGTGTGTTGTATGTAGACCACATTGCTTTCTGAGTTCAGTGATGCAAATGCATGTCAAGTTGATCAACAGATTGTATTATTCTCCAGTGCAATAACAGTACTGAAATGAAGGCTAAAAGGGCATTAATGGGAGCCTTAAAAAAAGGGGGGGGGAAAGAAGTAACTAAATAGTTACTTTTCACAGTAACGCATTACTTTTTGGTGTAAGTAACTGAGTTAGTAACTGAGTTACTTTTGAAATAAAGTAACTAGTAATTGTAACTAGTTACTGGTTTTCAGTAACTAACCCAACACTGTCCATGCCATAGTTCTATGATCTTTCCATGCTTGACCAAGTAAGTTTTGTTTCATGTCCTTAGTCTGTTTATGTGTTAATTTTGTTCATAGCCAAGTTTGTTCTCCGCCTTTGTGCGCGCCTTTAGTTTGTTCTTTTTGTTAGTGTTAAAATAAATAATGTCCTTACCGTCACGCCTTGCCCGCTCCAACTTTCCTTTGCATTCCGGGAAAACAACACACCCCAAAGTCCACGTCTTGACAAATATATACAGTGATGGGCAGAAAAAAGCTACATGTAGCTAAGCTACATAGCTTAACTACATTTTCCAGAAGCTTGGCAGTAGTTTAGCTACTTTTTTAGCAAGTAGCTTTTCCTGTCGTTTAGCTACTTTTAGAACCACGTGGCTATGTAGTTTACATCAAATCTACAAGCTACAAAGAGAGAAAATGGACTGCAAATCCAAGACTAAAAAATATGGAGAAAATACAATGACCTGGATAAATCGGACAACATCGATATATACCATGGGTGTCAAACTCTGGCCCGCGGGCCAAATGTGGCCCGCTGTGTAATTTCATTTGGCCCTTGAGGCAATATCAAATTAACATTAGAGCTGGCCCGCCGGTATTATACAGCGGCGGTGCCGCTCTAACACCGCATTCACCGCTAATACTCATACTTGCCAACCCTCCCGATTTTCAGTGCCCCTCTCGAAAGTCTCCCGGGGCAACCATTCTCCCGAATTTTTCCCGATTTTCACCCGGACAACAATATTGGGGGCGTGCCTTAAAGACACTGTCTTTAGCGTTCTCTACAACCTGTCGTCACGTCTGCTTTTCCTCCATACAAACAGCGTGTCGGCCCTTGTCACATGATATATGCGGCTTCTACACACACATAAGTGAATGCAAGGCATACTTGATCAAAAGCCATACGGGTCACACTGAGGGTGACCACATACACAACTTTAACACTGTTACAAATATGCGCCACACTGTGAACCCACACCAAACAAGAATGACAAACACATTTCGGGACAACATCCGCACCGTAACACAACATAAACACAACTGAACAAATACCCAGAACCCCTTGCAGCACTAACTCTTCCGGGACGCTACAATATACACCCCCCGCTACCACCAAACTTTCCATATCAAATTGTATTTGATATGCCATTGATATTTTTGAATTATTATTATTATTATTTGAAACTCGATTTTGCATGTCACTATAAAGTTATATAAGCCTTGCTTGTTCAATGTTCAATGCAAAACTGTCATGATCCGTGGTCCGGATCATGTTTTGTTTAGTTATGTTCTGTTAGTTTTGGACTTCCTAAGTTGTTTTGTGCACTTCAGGAGTTTGTTTTGGTTGTCATGGTCTCTCTTTGTGTGCACCTGTCTCTGATTAGTGCTTGCCCGCTCACCTGCTTCCCGAGCGCTAATCAGAGGCATTATTTAAGTTGCCTTTGCCAGTCACTCGTCCTGCTTTCGTTGTGTTTGGTCCATGCAATTGTCACGTGAGTTTTTGAGTTCCTTGTCTTTTGCCTATGCTAAGAAATAGTTCCTTAGCTTCCCGTGCGCTCGGCACGCATCCTTGTTGTTTTGTTTATTGGATGATTTATGAGAAATAAATCACTTCCTACCTTACGCCTTCGTCCGGAGCCGTTCCTTTGCATTGGGAGAACAACCGCGCAGCAAGCGCACCACCTCATTGTGACAGAACGAAAGCAGCATCGTTCCTCCGCAGACGGGCCACGAGGAGATGGAGACGCACTGGCGAGGACGGAAGCCAGCCAGAAAGGCTTCTTTTCGCCGTCATGACGCGTCGCTCCCGCAAGCTCCTCCCCCGGACCGAAGCAAATGCAGCCAGACCAGTATTCCTCGCCGCCAAAATTAGGTAATCCCATCACACATTTTGCTAAGCAATTCACCGATTGGGCTGTCAGTCAGCTGGAGACCCGCACGAATGACGTCATCCCGCCCACTGTGGATGACGTCAGAGACGAAGATTTTTTTTTAAATTCTTCTGACTCTTTCTGTCAGCAACCTCCTAAAGACTTTAATTCTAAAATTAAACATTATCAGGACATTCTTTTGAAATTTAGATGTCAGCCACAGTCTCCTTCTGAGTGCCAAGCTCCGCCCCCTATGACTCTAGCCCCGCCCATGTCAGTGACTTTTTCCTCTCATCCTCCCAAAAGACCTCAGGTGGGGGATGGGAAAAGACATTTTGGACAATTTAGAGGGGAGGATTTTGCCCCCCTCCTGACCTCCCGCCACCCACCCTTAAAAACTGTTCCAGACCGCAAGGAGCGCGTCTGGTATCCTCCCCTTGAGGGGGGGGGGGGCTGGGGCCGGGAGCTGTGCTGGTGGGGCTGCTCGGCTGCGCCCAGCCAGGCAGAAACCTCCATCCCGGCCGCCACCACCAGTCTTTCGGCCTGCCAAGCCGCAACCTCCAGCCCGTCCTCCACCACCAGTCCTTCGACATGCTAAGCCGCTACCCCCGGCTAGACCACCTCTGCCATGCTCATGGCTAACCTCTGCCCGGGTGGGCCTGCGGACGCCACCATCTTGTCCGGTGGGCCTGCAGACGCCACCATCTTGTCCGGTGGGCCTGCAGACGCCACCATCTTGTCCGGTGGGCCTGCAGATGCCACCATCATCTCCGGTGGGCCTGCAGACGCCACCATCATCTCCGGTGGGCCTGCAGACGCCACCATCTCCGGTGGGCCTGCAGACGCCACCATCTCCAGTTCCTGTACCTGCTCTTCGGCTGGCACCTGTACCTGCTCCTCGGCTGGCACCTGTACCTGCTCCCCAGCTGGCACCCGTGCCTGCACCCCGGCTGGCACCCGTGCCTGCACCCCGGCTGGCACCAGTGCCTGCACCCCGGCTGGCACCAGTGCCTGCACCCCGGCTGGCACCAGTACCCGCACCCCGCCTGGAACCAGTACCCTCACCCCGGCTGGCACCAGTACCCGCACCTCGCCAGACGCCTGCACCTGCACCTCGCCAGACGCCTGCACCTGCACCTCGCCAGACGCCTGCACCTGCTCCTCGCCAGGCGCCTGTACTGGCGTCCAAGCCTGCTATGAAGGCGCCGACGTGCCCACCTCCCCGTCGACCACGGATGTGGCCGCTCCCTGGTCGTCCGCCTCGCCAAGTGCGCCCACCTCCCCGTCGGCCATGAATGTGGCCATTCCCTGGTCGCCCGCCTCGCCTGCTGCAGCGGCGTTCCACTCGCCGCCGCCGCTTGACTTTGCCTCGGTGGATTCGGGGACAGTTGGCCTGGCGACCTACCGCCATGTCCTCCCTCCGCCCTCCCGTGACTTTTGACCCTGCTGGTGTTTTGTTCTTGTGTTTTTTTGGACATCTATAATCTGTCCTTAAGGGGGAGGCTCTGTCATGATCCGTGGTCCGGATCATGTTTTGTTTAGTTATGTTCTGTTAGTTTTGGACTTCCTAAGTTGTTTTGTGCACTTCAGGAGTTTGTTTTGGTTGTCATGGTCTCTCTTTGTGTGCACCTGTCTCTGATTAGTGCTCGCCCGCTCACCTGATTCCCGAGCGCTAATCAGAGGCATTATTTAAGTTGCCTTTGCCAGTCACTCGTCCTGCTTTCGTTGTGTTTGCTCCATGCAATTGTCACGTGAGTTTTTGAGTTCCTTGTCTTTTGCCTATGCTAAGAAATAGTTCCTTAGCTTCCCGTGCGCTCGGCACGCATCCTTGTTGTTTTGTTTATTGGATGATTTATGAGAAATAAATCACTTCCTACCTTACGCCTTCGTCCGAAGCCGTTCCTTTGCATTGGGAGAACAACCGCGCAGCAAGCGCACCCCCTCATTGTGACAAAAACTTGTTTGGGTCCCTATTAAAAGGTTAATTTGTTCAACCTTGGCCCGCGGCTTTGTTCAGTTTTAAATTTTGGCCCACTCTGTATTTGAGTTTGACACCCCTGATATATACGGAGAAAAACCATGATTGATTGGTTGGTGTTTGTATGATGAGTCACAATTGACTAAGTTTAGGGCGAAACATTACGGACTGGCCAATCAGAGGCAAGATAAGGCGGGTCATCAAAACTAGTAAGCAAAATCATAACAGTCACGCACTCATGTCACACGACGACGAGGTTGTCGGAGACAGAGGGATGCTTCAAGCGGACGACTCAAAAAAAAAGAAACATACTTGAAAGTGGCACAGGGATTCTCTCCCCCAGATTAGATTGTTCCTTTAGTGATGAAGATGACGTGCTGGAAACCCACAATAATGCGCGTCCTTGGCCATGTTTACACAAATGTATGTGTTTAGAGAAAACAATGCCCAAAACCTTAGTTTTTAGTTGTTTACGCTGTAAACCAAAATCATAACTGTTCTCTTCATCTAAGACGTCCAACACAAATTTAGGAACACACATTAAGCAAGAAATTTTACTGAATGAACAAATAAACAGACAAAACAGATTTTCCTTTGCAGAATAAACATTAAATGACTAATTAATGACTACAGGCCGGTTTCGCTGACGTCTGTGGTCATGAAGTCCTTTGAGCGCTTGGTCCTGCCCCACCTCAAGGACACCACCGCCCCCCTCCTGGACCCACTGCAGTTCGCCTACAGAGCCAACAGGTCTGTGGATGATGCAGTGAACCTGGCCCTCCACTTCATCCTGGAGCATCTGGACTCCCCAGGAACCTACGCTAGGATCCTGTTTGTGGACTTCAGCTCTGCCTTCAACACCATCCTCCCTGGACTGCTACGAGACAAGCTCTACCAGCTCAGCGTGCCCGGCTCCCTCTGCAGTTGGATCAATGACTTCCTGACAGACCGAAGACAGCACGTGCGGCTGGGGAAGATTGTCTCGGACAGTCGAACCACTAACACTGGTACTCCTCACGACTGTGTACTCTTCCCCTGGCTCTTCTCCCTGTATACAAACTGCTGCACCTCCAGTCACCAGTCCGTAAAACTGCTCAAGTTTGCGGATGACACTACCCTCATCGGGCTCATCTCGGATGGTGATGAGTCCGCCTACAGGAGAGAGGTGGACCGGCTGGCGTCCTGGTGCAGCCTCAACAACCTGGAGCTGAACGCCCAGAAAACAGTGGAGATGATCATGGACTTCAGGAAAGTCACAGCCCCACCATCCCCCTTCACCCTTATTGACTCTCCCACCCCTGTCTCCATTGTGGACTCCTTCCGTTTTTTGGGCACCACTATCACCCAAGACCTCAAATGGGAGCCAACCATCAGCTCCCTTATCAAGAAGGCCCAGCAGAGGATGTACTTCCTGCGGCAGCTGAGGAAACTTAAGGTGCCGTCCGAGATGCTGGTGCAGTTTTACTCAGCCATCATAGAGTCCATCCTGACCTCCTCCATCACCGTGTGGTTCCCCGGCGCCACAGTCCAGGATAAGCATAGACTGCAGCGCATCGTACGTGCTGATGAGAAGGTGATTGGCTGCAAGCTCCCATCCCTCCAGGACATGCTCTCCTCCAGGACCAGGAGGCGTGTGGGTCGGATAACAGCTGACTCTTCTCACCTTGGACACAAACTATTCTCCCCTCTCCCCTCAGGCAGGAGACTACGCTCCATCCAGACCCACACCTCCCGCCACCTGAACAGTTTTTTCCCCTCGGCCATCAGGCACATGAACAATAACTCCTAACAGTAGCTCCTTGAATTCCTTGAATTCCTTCTAAGTCTATAACAAGATCTGATAGCTCAGTTACAGCTCTTTTTATTACCAAATATGTGTTATATGTGTTTTATGTTGCACGATTGCACCAAGAAAAATTCCTAGTTTGTGAACCCGTTGTCAAAGAATGGCAATAAAACAATTCTGATTCTGATTGTAAATATTATTCTGGCTTTTTGAAAGCCCTATTATTGTTATTGTAGTTTTTAAACATGTTCTATATATCTTCACTTCCGGTTTATGCAACGTTACGTGAGTTATTTTCCTATTGTAAACACATCCATTTATGGATCTTCATATTTACCACTCTATCTTAGGACAGAATACATTGTTACTTGTGTTCATGTTAGCATTTGAAATAGATGGTGATCAGCAGACTAATTGCCAGCTTGCGATCAGCGCGCTAGCTGCTACCCCAGGAAAAGAGCAGTACCAACATGCAGAGTGCAGTAATCATGGTTTTTTAGATAATTAACATTTGAAAAGCTAATACTAACAATTGGGAGTCTTACCGCGGTTTGTCATTAATACCGGTAATCGTTGTCTCTAGAATGTACTACAATGTGCATTCGATAAACATTACAAAACAATTTTTTGAGGGGATAACTTTTTGGAAGGGGGTCACGGCCCCTGTGTCCCACTGATATTTTTGACCTACCACCTCATTGCAACAGACTGGCAGTTCACCAGTAAGTCCAACATATGGAATGTTTATCTTTCTGTTTAATATATTTCATCGCTGACTTAAGCACAACATGTATGTGCATACGCTCTTGGGACCCAGAAAACAAATGCAGTTCATTTGCATATATGTATATCTATTTTTTGCAAGGTTCTTTGCAGTGGCCATCATATCATAAATGAGACTGCAAAAAATATTTTTCCTCTAACACACATGCATTCCTGCATTTTTTACATCAGCCATCTATATCTGTTTATATGACAACATAGGGGTAGTATGTCCACCACAGAGCACATTGGAAATAACAATACATTACTCATTAACAATGTGGATGGTTCTGCTTTATACAGTTATGGATGTGGATAATTCTGACTGTGAATAATGTTCAGGTTCCAGTGCTTGCAGTTTCACTATACCACCAGCTGGGAGCAATGTGGATCTACAGGAGGAGGAGATAGAGAGGTCTGTTTTTGGTAAGAAAGCATGATTCCCAAACTTAGAAAAGAGTCTATGTACAGTAAATGGATGTTAAATATGTTTTATTAGCATTAACTGAAGGAAAAAAATAGTATACTGTGTTTCTGGTTCATTTTTGACATCTGACACTTTCTTTAGGTTTGCGCTTTGCTTTGGACCCATTAACTGCCCCCACCTCTCTCCACCTTTCCAACTCCTTGCTCATTGTCACTTACCGAGGAATAAGCCCTACTTGTTCACTTCCAAAAGTCAGGAGGTTGATGATGACCTCTGACCTTGGCGTGACGCAGGACCTCCCTCAGGTTTGCGCTGATGTCATCATTGCTCAGGGCCAATATTACTGGGAGGTAGATGTCTACAACAGCTCCATCTATAAAATTGGTAAGAATGTTTATCATCATTATTATTAGTATTATTATTATTGTCATGCCATCCATAGACCTTTATAGACAAGATACATTAAATTAAAACTACTTTTAATTCATTGAAGATGCTTTTAAAAATGCAATTTCTGCATATTAGATTAGATTAAAATAGATTAGATCAATTGTTCTCAATCTTTTGTTTGCCAAGTACCACCTGAGAAAATGCTTGGTTCTCTCTCAGTACCACCACCAATATTAAAAGAAGCGTAGTAGACCTAAGTATTCATTAAAAAAAAATAAGGCAGAAGTTTTATTTAACAAGTGCATTTAATATTTTTGGCCATTATAACATTACACACAGTTTGAACAGTAACGCTGTTTATTCCATCACTAATAGAGTATGCAATTCTACAATGTCTTATAGTTTTAATAATCCTGACCTAATGAAGAGTGGATTTGTGTGGTCTCTATATCCTACTTTAAAAATAATATGAATTTCTCTTTTCTGTAAAATAAATAAAGGCATTATGTTGCTGTGATGTGTATTTCCCCATATTTCTGCACAATAATTGAAATAAGGTAGAATAATTAAGCAATATAACATTCTCATTATGTTATACGGGAAACTGTATTTAACCTTGTTCAAAATAAATACATTTTAGGTACCTTATTTATCCACAGACATGGTCAGACACTGGCGAGCCAATCAAAGGCACACTAGGGAGGGTCATATAGTGGATTAAATGAATGGGTAAGTAATAACTAGTATTGATAACTGTTTCAGGTGTGTTGTAGTAGTGTCATGGTTGTATCCACTAGCTAGTTTAGTCAGTCACTCAGCTTTTACAGGTGTTGATATGACGACGACGTCTGGCAACATCCAACATATCTAACGAAGTAAAAGTGGAAGTAGGAGAAAAAAAAGATCCTCCAGTAATGTACAGATACAGCATTTCAGTACTGCTACTACTAGTGAAGTAGGCCTTAATAGCCTTGGCCTTAGCTCTACTTTGTTAGCTGCTGTCTGGCTAACGTTGCAGACATCGTTGTCACATCAACACCTGTAAAAGCTGAGTGACTGACTAAACTATCTAGTAGATACAACCATGGCACTACTACGACGGCGTTGCGCGGTTGGAAGAGTGGCCGTGCCAGCAACCTGAGGGTTCCTGGTTCAATCCCTACCTTCTACCAACCTCGTCATGTCCGTTGTGTCCTTGAGCAAGACACTTCACCCTTGCTCCTGGTGGGTGGTTGTTAGGGCCTTGCATGGCAGCTCCCGCCATCAGTGTGTGAATGTGTGTGTGAATGGGTGAATGTGGAAATAGTGTCAAAAGCGCTTTGAGTACCTTGAAGGTAGAAAAGCGCTATACAAGTATAACCCATTTACCCTTTTACTACAACACACCTGAAACAGTTATCAATACTAGTTATTACTTACCCATCCATTTAATCCACTATATGACCCTCCCTAGTGTGCCTCTGATTGGCTTGCCAGTGTCTGACCATGTCTGTGACCCAGACCGCTCTGGCTGCAGTGCCCTCTGCTAGTTGTTCAGGGGAGTGTGTAACTCCACATTTATTTGTGCATCTGGTTTATGGTAGGAATGTCTCATCGACACAAAAGCAAAAAAGCGATTCACATATGCAAATTCAATACAAATACAAATACAAAATCAAGCATATTTATATTCAAATCTCAAAAATATATTTACAAATACACGTTTATTTATACAAATTATTGATTTATTTGTATGTCACATTTTTATATTCATAAATTTTATTTGTATATATTTTCAAATCTCAAAAATATATTTACAAATACGCATTTAATTATACAAATTATTTATTTATTTGTACATCACATTTGTATTTGTATATTTATTAATATATACATATGTATTAATATCATATTGATATATATAAGTTGATGTGAGACAATTCTACTTCCATACTTATAGCATTTTTCAGCATTCTCTATTCTTGATTTGATAAACTCTTTATAAAGTCTATTTTTATTTTTACATGCATTTTTCAAACTGTTTGTCATCCAAGGTGCATTATTTTGCCTTTGTTTAGATCTGCATGGAACCTCAGGACAATGCTTGTTATACAGAGTAATATAATGTTTAAGAAAATAATCATAGGCAGTGTTTATATCATCTGTGTACACCTTTTTCCACTCTTGTTTTAATAGGTCATTCCTGAATTTGTTAATATGATTGACACTTATTTTCCTCTTAAGTATTTGATGGTATGCTCTTTTAGGCAATTGATAGTCCAATATTGCAAATATAGGCAGATGATCACTTATGTCATTTATCACTAACCCAGTAGTAATGCGAATCCCTAAAACATTTTGTAAAGATATTATCTATTAAGGTTGCACTAGTTGTGGTTATTCTGCTAGGCTTTGTAATTAATGGGTACAGCCCTATTTCATATAATATCTCTAAAAAATCTGAGGTTTGTTCATGTGAATCTACCTTTAGAAGATCAATATTATAATCTCCACAAATTACGAGAGTTATTTTTTCATTTAGACCATTATTCATTTCCTCTACTTTTGATCCTGGTTTTCTATATACACATGCAACAACAATGTTTCTGTTTTGTTCTAATTCTATCTCAACAGCTACACACTCCATTAAATCATTTATGGCCATTGTTGTTCTGGTCGTCCGTTCATCCGGATGAAAACTTTTCCATTTCTGGTCCAGGTCGGTTGGATTTTATTTTGCTTTTTGAGGATCCGGCTGGTCCAAGCAATTTCGGCATTTTTCTTTGTGAAGTGCTCATTTAGATAAACTCCAGTGCCTTTCAGTTTCTTAGCTTACTTCAGAATTTCCACCTTGTGCTTTCTATTTGCAAACTTGATGATGACTTTAGGCTTGGTTTTTTTGTCCTTACTTGGAAGAATGTGACATGCCGATATTTGCTGACTGTCCAGAGGAATATGTTTACTCTTCATGTAGCGTACCACTTGTTGCTCCAGGGTGTCAAGCTCCTCAGATGGTGCATCCTCACCATGCTGGTCATCAGGTGGGCCAGCAACCCGAGCATAACTCCGATGCCTGGTCTCCTGGCCGGTGACCACAAGATCATCAGCCCTGGAATACTGTTCCAAGTCATCCACCCTTTGTTCTAGGAGCTCAATCCGTTCATTCTTTTGTTGGATGATAGCCTTTAGCTGCCTGATCTCCTCCATGAGGCCTGTCAGTTCCCTCTGTTGTTCCACCACTTTACTAAGTTCCCTTGACATAAAGTTTAGGGAATCTTTAATTCCCGCCATTTCAGCTGTTAACTTTGCATTGGTAGTCATTGTTCTTCGAGCAATCTTGACTTTTGTTGGATGTCAGTGCATTTAGATGATTTTAGTGGATTTCATTAGGCCTTACAGCAGAGAGAAACAGTTGCAGCCATCTTGCAAGAAATATAGAAACATAAAACACTGTACTTTATTCAAGTGATTATTTGGCGTACGACTAGATGGATCCAGCATACTGTCATGTCTGTGTGATCATGTTTTTGTTTTGGCCATGTGTTTGTTTTTTGGACTCTTTTTAGTTCCTGGTTGCGCTTCCTTGTTTGTTTGTTTCCATAGCAACTCATTAGTTTTCACCTGTCCTGTCACGCACCTGTTTCACGTTTTGAGTCACGCACCTGTTTTCACTGATCATGTCACTATTTAAATCTGTCATTTAAATGAATGAATGTGATGTCGTCCTGGCGACATCACATTCATGCTCCACATTTATGCTCTGCACACTTTTTCATCACGCTTCTGCATGCAATGTTCACAGTTCCTTGTCAAGTAAGTTTTTGTTTAATGTCTATAGTTCTCCGCCTTTGTGCGCGCCTTTTGTTTTCATAGTCAAGTTTTCTACCTCCGCTGTGAGCGCCTTTTGTTTGTACTTTTTTTGAGTTAGAATTAAAAATGTATTTAAATTCACGTCTCGCACGCGCCGATTTTCCGTTGCCTTCTGGGAGAACAAACCACGCCAAGGACTGGGTCCTGACAGTATGTCGCCAGCAGAAAAATTCTCCCGCAAGAAAATTGGACGTTTTGGAGGAGGCAGCGTGGCAGGTCCTCCGCGCCATGGAGGAGGAAACGCTGCGCTACTCCTTCGTGGAGTACAGAGACTCCATTTGGTCCGAGGATGGCGCTGCGTCACCGCAGTCCCGGAAGCGCCGCTCCAGACGAAGGACGTCTGGGAAGACTTCTCCGAGTGGGAAGGACGCATCGTTCCCGCAAGCTCCTCCCTCTCCGGGCGGAAACGAGCTGCAGCCAGCCCGGCTTCCCCAGGACGACGTCATGCCGCTGCCAGTGGGTGACGTCATGGATTTTTTTTCCCTGAACTCTTTTTCTTGTCAGCCACATCCAACCAAAGACTCTAAATCAATGATTAAATATTACCAAGACATGTTTTTAGAAATCAGATCCTATCAATCACAGTCACCCAGTTTTCATGCCCCGCCCCCCAAGACTCAAGCCACGCCCACGTCACAACATGTTTCTTTTTTTTCCACCCACTCAATCACATGTAGAAAAAAAAGGACATTTTGGACAATTTAGAGGGGAGGCTTCTGCCCCCCTCCTGACCTCCCTCCACCCACCCCAAAAGACGGTTCCAGACCACGGGGAGCGCGTCTGGGATCTGCTCCTTGAGGGGGGGGGCTAGGGCTGGGAATTGTTCAGGTGGGGTGGGTCAGCATCGCCATGCCAAGCCACAGCCTCCAGCTCGGCCACCACCACCTGTCTTTTGTCATGCCAAGCCACAGCTACCAGCACGGCCGCCACCACCAGTCTTTCGACCTGCCAAGCCACAACCTCCAGCTAGGCTACCTCCACCTGCTCCACGTCCTGCTTCAAGGCTATCAACATGCCTAGCAGCTCCACCATGCCCAGCTCCACGCCAAGCGCCACCAGTCGCAGCTCCACGCCAAGCGCCACCAGTCGCAGCTCCACGCCAAGCGCCACCAGTCGCAGCTCCACGCCGCCAAGTGCCGCCAGTAGTAGCACCACGCCAAGCTCCGTTACCTGCTCCACGACGCCAAGTGCCGCCAGTCGCAGCTCCACGACGCCAAGTGCCGCCAGTCGCAGCTCCACGACGCCAAGTGCCGCCAGTCGCAGATCCACGACACCAAGTGCCGCCAGTCGCAGCTCCACGCCAAGACCCCTCAAGCCAAGACCAAGACCCCTCAAGCCTAGACCAAGACCAAGCACCCCCACGCCAAGACCAAGACCAAGCACCCCCACGCCAAGACCAAGACACACCATGCCAAGACCAAGACCAACCACGCCAAGACCAAGACCAAGACCAACCACGCCAAGACCAAGACCAAGACCCACCACGCCAAGACCAAGACCAAGACCCACCACGCCAAGACCAAGTCCAAGACCCACTACGCCAAGACCAAGTCCAAGACACACCATGCCAAGACCAAGTCCAAGACCAACCATGCCAAGACCAAGACCAAGACACACCATGCCAAGACCAAGTCCAAGACACACCATGCCAAGACCAAGTCCAAGACACACCATGCTAAGACCAAGACCAACCATGGCCACGACAGGCTTCACCACGACAAGCTTCGCCACGCCAAGACGCGCCACGCCAAGACGCGCCACGCCAAGCTTCGCCACCTGACCCGCCACGCCACGCTTCGCCGCCTGACCTGCCACGCCAAGCTTCGCCGCCTGACGCGCCACGCCAAGCTTCGCCGCCTGCCACGATGACGACGCATCCACCTCCTAGTCAGCCACGGATGTGGCCATTCCATGGGCGTCCGCCACGCCAGGTTCGCCGACCTCCTCGTCGGCCACGAATGTGGCCATTCCCAGGTCGCCCACCTCGTCTGGTACAGCGGCGCTCTACGCGTCGCCGCCACCTAACTCTGCCCCGGTGGATACGGGGACACGGGGTCTGGCGACCCACCGCCATGTCCCCCTCCCGCCCTTCCATGACTCTTGATCTTGTTTTTGTTGGTTGTTTTTGGACATCTGGGATCTGTCCGTAAGGGGGGGGGGCTCTGTCATGTCTGTGTGATCATGTTTTTGTTTTGGCCATGTGTTTGTTTTTTGGACTCTTTTTAGTTCCTGGTTGCGCTTCCTTGTTTGTTTGTTTCCATAGCAACTCATTAGTTTTCACCTGTCCTGCCACGCACCTGTTTCACGTTTTGAGTCACGCACCTGTTTTCACTGATCATGTCACTATTTAAATCTGTCATTTTCTGTTGTTCGTCCTGGTGACATCACATTCATGCTCCACATTTATGCTCTGCACACTTTTTCATCACGCTTCTTCATGCCATGTTCACAGTTCCTTGTCAAGTAAGTTTTTGTTTAATGTCTATAGTTCTCCGCCTTTGTGTGCGCCTTTTGTTTTCATAGTCAAGTTTTTTACCTCCGCTGTGAGCGCCTTTTGTTTGTACTTTTTTTTAGTTAGAATTAAAAATGTATTTAAATTCACGTCTCTCACGCGCCAATTTTCCGTTGCCTTCTGGGAGAACAAACCACGCCAAGGACCCAGTCCGCAATTAGAGAATCACTGATATTATATATTATTATTTTCTGTTAAACTCCCCATAGGAAGAAAACATTTTGCATCACCCCCACCCCCACTATCCACCGCAACTATGAATAGTATCATTGGTCGATAAAATTGTAATAAGTACAACTCTGCATAACACTGTATCCTTATTAATATTGAATAAAACCTAACATGAAAGAAGTATAGATTACATTACAACAAATAATTATTTAACATGCATCAATTTTTCTGAAATAAAAAAAATATATATATATTTTTTTTAAACTATAGATATTTTTGAAATGTAGTATTAAAACTCAATAACAACAAATTCAAATTGATCAGCCACACTTTGGAGAACAATTTATAAAATATTTTAACCTACATAACAAAAATGAATACAACAATGTGTGCAATTTATTTAGCTGAAAAAGACAAACATGTTTTTGAAACGTTGTGTGGGGAAGAATGGGGCTGGTTGTCACACTCATTATATCTCTCCATCAGAGGGTGCTGTCTATCACATTAAAGTATGGCATTTTATATAATTGGGATCAGCGCTCACCTACATAGTTTTCTCTGGTGTAAAAAGTTTGTGTTTTAGTGTCCAATTGTAAATATTCAGCTTCTCAGTATTTCTCAACATGGCTTTTATACAACACACACATTTGTTAGCCTGTAAAAGTGTGACGGGAAAGCTAGAGCTCTCCCCTGCATAGCATATATTACTGTAACAGTATTGGTAACTGTCTGAGGCTTTGAAGGTAAAAAAAATATATATATAATAACTACCAATAATTGACTACATTTATATTTGCTGTTTGCTAAATTTAAGTGCATGAGTTTTCGAATCATACATTTTATAATTGCATTGTAAGTTATAAGAAGGGTTCATTACACATTTAAACATACATATGCTCACGCACACGTACGACGACACACACACACACACACACACACACACACACACACACACACACACACACACACACACACACAAACACAAACACGGCATAAATTAGCTGTAAGGCCTGATGTGTTAATATAATATGCTGAAATGGAAAAATACTGTCACACGTGAGGTTGTATTGGAAAAATAGGAAAGCAAGGCAAGATAAACAGTTTTTATGGCGCGATATAAAGGTAAAGACAAATGTATTTAAAAATACAAAAAAACTACATCGTACTCCTAAGGGTTGAATCATCTCATTGTTATTGAATTGATTAAAAAAGCAACATCTGTACACAATGAGAAACACTTGCAGGCCTACTTCATATGGTCATGTGACAGGGATGGGGAGTTAGTAGGGTTATTTTGCAGTAACACTCGATAAAAAGACCAGGGCAAGGGATTATTTGTTTACACATACGATTTTGCAGAATTATAAGCAAGCAAATGGAATACAAACTTAATTGGTTCTTGAACAGGGTTTGTAAATAGAAAAGTTTGTATATTGAAGCCAATGTATCGATAAGAAACAATGTAAATAGGAATAATGGGTTACTGCATCGACAAAAGTCCACATTTTAGTAAAAGTTTGTACTTTGAACAAAATATAAAGTGCTATACTGAACTCTATATCAAACAAACATAGGAAGGGGCTGGTGAATCAACTTTCTATTTAATAACAAAGCCAATACAACAACTAGCTAAAATGTCCTCATTCGCAGCCGCCCTGCTGACACGCGCACACACTGTCACTAGCCCTGTGGTGCACTTAGCTTGAAATCACAAAACTCCTTAACTTGAACAGCCAGGTTGCTACAATGATAGGAGTAAAAACACTTTACATTGTCAATTAGTCTTCCTGCCATGAAGCAGAAGGGAGTGGAAGGCGGGGTAAGCAGTGTAAACTGTGGATACCTCTTGAATTTTTCAACCACATATCTTTGTTGATTTCTTTAGACTCATATTGAACCAGCAAATTGAGAAAATGTCTTAAAAAGGCTTTTGAATAGCATTAAAAGTAGCACAGTAACTAACAGCAGAATTTTGGATATGGATCAGCTCACCCACGTTCGCTGTGCAGCCAGACACAAAATGGCGGCGCTGTAAGACAATACAATGGGTGAATAAAACGTTTATACACTGAGACAAGGTACGAACACCATAGCATATTCGGTCTGTGGTTCGTAAATTTACAAAGATTGATTCGTAAATTGAGGTTCCGCTGAATTATTATTTAGCCTTGTCCTCCGGTTATTATTATCACTTGTAAGAAATATACTGTACTATATTTGTCGCAATAGCGGATTATTGATTTAGAGGAGCGGCCCCACACAGTGTATGGAGATACACAGTAAAAGCTTCTTTGAGCATAGAAAATAGAATTGTCATTTAAAAATGTTGACGGTTCCGAGAGAATCGGAATGTCAGTGGCCTTGTGGTTAGAGTGTCCGCCCTGAGATCGGTAGGTTGTCAGTTCAAACTCCGGCAGAGTCATACCAAAGACTATAAAAGAATGGGACCCATTACCTCCCTGCTTGGCACTCAGCATCAAGGGTTGGAATTGGGGGTTAAATCACCAAAATGATTCCCGGGCGCGGCCATGGCTGCTGCTCACTGCTCCCCTCACCTCCCAGAGGGTGAACAAGGGGATGGGTCAAATGCAGAGGACACATTTCACCACACCTAGTGTGTGTGTAACAATATTTGGTACTTTAAACTTTAATTTTAAGACCAGGTTCTCATCGACGCCCAACCCTACCTCTGTTTTAAGGATTCATACTGATGCACTATCCTGTCTGTTTCAGGTGTGAGCTCACTGCACAATTCTAAAGGCTGGTGGCTGGAAAGATATGGTTTGTCGTTTTGCGCCGTTTACGATGGTTGCAGGGAGCCGCTTGTAACAGTCCCTCCTCAGATCAAAACTCTCGGACTCTTCCTTAACTTTGGAGGGGGGACTCTTAGCTTCTACAACCTTGTGACCCAAGAGCACCTCGTCACCCTGCCTACGTGTTTCAATGCCTCGGGAGTTCTTCCTACTCTGGGCCTCGGTCAGGGCTGGCTACGGTTGCGTTGCGGCCTCCCGCCTCCCCCCTATGTGTTCCTCAGTAAAAACTCAACCTACAGACACCCTTGTGGGTCCAGTAGAGGCCGATGGCAAAGGGATATCACCTTCCGATCAGTGGGTAAAGTGATTCAGAAGTTTGAGGAGATGTCTGCAGCAAACTCCAGTTCGATGCCTGGTTTTGGATCACATTGCTCCTGTGGACACCGGGGGACAAATCCCTCTGGGCTTGCAGAACAGGAAACCGGGCCTAAATAAGACAATCCTTCTCTACAATGGAAACATCCACTGACTGACAGACTCACAAATCCCCAGAAAGGTTTGATCTATGGCTGCAATTTGAAAGGCAAATGTTCCATCTTGAAGGACTTGCGGATCCCTCCTTCCATTCTCGGTGTGACCCCCGCTGATCGGGGCTTGGGCTGGAATGAGTCCTATATTGTAAAGTGTGAGGAATGGGTGGGCTTCTAACAGCGGGACGCCTTGATTTGTCTCAGTGTGACGGTTGTCAGACGGTAGGGGTCCTCACACTATATCAGCACGTCCTCGTATACTTGGGTATGAGCACTAAAACCATAAGTGCAGACTTTTGCCAAGCTGCGGGAATAAGGTATAATCAGCAGGGGGTGAGATAGTGAGGTGCGAGTACAGTAACACCGGTGGCGTTGACTTAGAGCAGCAGAGACAGGTGGTACCACATGTTTGCCCCATGCGCTGCCTTTCGATAGGACAGTGGGGCTGCCCTTTTTTGACCCTTTGAAAACCACAGGGCTCCCGAAAACTTCAAAAGGGACAGCAGAGAGCAAGCGAACCGGGAGTGGGGGAAAGAGAAAACAGCATGCATGAATTAAAGACAGCAGGTGACGGTAAAAAGAAATGAGCTGAGGGAGCTTTCAAGCCAAAAATCCCTGAATAGATCAAATGTCTTCTGAAGCCGAGAATTGATTCAAAACCAGCACTGTGCCACATAAGCCACCGTCTACTTTTGTACATTTGTAATTGTCTTGTGATTTTCTTTTTGTCTGCATTAATTCAATCTCAGGCTTATTTTGTTGCCACATTTCACAGGTTCAAGTGTTTTGTTAAAATTAAACAATAAAGTGTTAAAAATATACTATTCAAGCAAGAGGGTGTCCATAGTGTGGCGTTTTGCAGCCCACGTACAGTCCAAAAATATAATTATATAAAAATTAAAAAAAAGAGCAGAAACATCGAAGAAAATAGTGAAAAACTTGGGATCTTACGATCAGGGTTTCATGCTCCCGATTCCGATACTGATCATCAGTGAGTGAGATCGGAAGATTCCAATACTGATCACATGTATTAACTGTACATTGTTCAATGTATTTATGGTGACAACAGAAAATCAACACAATATTTAATCTAGTTCCTTATTGTCTTTCAATACACATAATTGTTTGAGGATAACAGTACAAAATACCTAAACAAAAGCAGAAACTACAATCTACTTGTCATTTAAATCCTTTTGGGTTTTGCTCTCAAAGTCTCCCCCTAGTCCAGGAGCTTAATCCCTAAGTATGAAGACATTAACGAAACCGACAAAAAAATATTTTGAAAAAATAGCAATATCATCACTCTAGTATGGATCGTATACTGATACTACCCTGGGTATCGACACAACCAATTTATGGATCCATCCCCCCTCCTCCTATGTGTTGTGCACTGACTGTGACAATGCTGACACACGAACAATTGCCGTAATATTATCCTCACTCTAGACCTGGGGTCTTAAAGTCTCAACCCGCAGGCCGATAAAAAGTTGCCCTCATTCATTCACTTAATTTCATGGCTGGCTATTAGTTAAATATAATATGGCAATCAGTGGTGGGCTGTGCATTGCACAACTAAGCCTTCAGTGATTACCTACTTAGTCCGACTTAGTCCGATTACCTCTCATGACGGTAAGTGGAAGAATGGGTGGGCTTTCTCCAGCTGTGGTCTCTACAGGACCACAGCTGGAGAAATACTATACAACAGTCAATCAATCAAGCACTTTTCATGCATAAAAAATGCAACACAAAGTGCTTTACAGACTTAAAAACAATGCTCGATGACCCACCTCCCTCATCACCGATTGCATACAGACACACACACACACAGTTGAATGCATGGCTGAGTACAGAGGAACCAGGTGAAGAAGCACTATCACAGGAGCCGTCTGTACCAGGAGGTCATCAAGCCAAGGCCACCAGGATGCTGACACAAAGCATTCCCATAGCCATGGCCGATATATTCCCTAAAGCAGAGGGTTCCCTCTGAGGAACGCTGAGAAGTGAAAACAATAAAACATGCAAAATAGTAAGAACAATGAGTAGGAATAACGAATAAAATCAAGGAAAACATATTATGAAGATAGAAAATACATATATACAGTAAACATACAATACATAAATGGAACTAAATAAAATCTAGCATAACTAATAATAAATGTAAAGGAAAGTATGAATGACTACGCGCTGTTTGGAGACACATCCTTCGCTGCTAGCCGGTTGTCCGTCTAAAAATGAATATAATAAATATTGACGATTGTGATCGGGATTGAAATGTCATGGCCCCGGGGCACCTAAGTGCGCATTCATCTGTGCGCTGGGCGCACCTCCAAGAGCGCCCAAGGCGCGCGCCACTCTGGCTGCAGCAGACGGCTGCATTCAATCGGCTCAATCAGCAATCTACACACCTGTCGCTGAAGAGCTTCCATGCCTTCTTAAGCCAGTGCAAACCTGCGTTCCAGGCCAGAACATAGCGATCTGTTCCAGTACAGTCAGCTGACTCATCAAGTTCGATACACAAACTCTCTCTGTGTTTTCTCCCCCTCCGTGTTCATTTGTCTCGTGTTCCCTTGTCGTCTTCCAGCAGCCTTTCTCTGTTTCCGCGTCACGAGCTGTGTGTCTCGTCTCCCCCTATTCCCTCTGCTTCCCTGGCTGCTGCTTGGATCTCGACCTCGCGCCTGGACACGGGCTTTGACGCCTCGCCCCTGCCCTTGACCTCACGCCAGCCCACAGACCTCCGAGCCTGCCTTGCGACCTCTGGGATTTCCGCACCTCGCTCAACACTACCGGTAACACACTACAGTTAATCTCTACACTTAGTCACACACCACACACATTTGGGATTAGTTCACACACTCCATTTCTATTGTAATTATAATAAATATAGAGTTAACGACGTCCCCGCTGTTTGTGCCGTCTTCTTTTCCTGTACACACATAACATTAAAGGCATTAAGGGGCTACTGAAACCCACTACTACCGACCACACCGTCTGATAGTTTATATATCAATGATGAAATCTTAACATTGCAACACATGCTAATACGGCCGGGTTAACTTATAAAGTGCATTTTTAAATTTCCCGCGAAACTTCCGGTTGAAAACGTCTATGTATGATGACATTTGCGCGTGACGTTGATGGTTGAAACGGAAGTATTCGGACACATTGTATCCCAATACAAACAGCTCTGTTTTCATCGCAAAATTCCACAGTATTCTGGACATCTGTGTTGGTGAATCTTTTGCAATTTGTTTAATGAACAATGGAGACTGCAAAGAAGAAAGCTGTAGGTGGGATCGGTGTATTAGCGGCTGGCTGCAGTAACACAACCAGGAGGACTTTAACTTGGATAGCAGACGCGCTATCCGACGCTAGCCGCCGACCGCATCGATGATCGGGTGAAGTCCTTCGTCGCGCAGTCGATCGCTGGAACGCAGGTGAGCACAGGTGTTGATGAGCAGATGAGAGCTGGCGTAGGTGGAGCACTAATGTTTTTATCATAGCTCTGACGAGGTCCCGTAGCTAAGTTAGCTTCAATGGCGTCGTTAGCAACAGCATTGCTAGGCTTCGACAGGCGGCACAGCATTAACCGTGTAGTTACAGGTCCAATGTTTGGTTCGGTGTCTCTTGATAGTAGTATTGTTGATCTTCTGTCTATCCTTCCAGTCAGGGGCTTATTTATTGTGTTTCTATCTGCAGTTAAGCACGATGCTATCACGTTAGCTCCGTAGCTAAAGTGCTTCACCGATGTATTGTCGTGGAGATAAAAGTCACTGTGAATGTCCATTTCATGTTCTCGACTCTCATTTTCAAGAGGATATAGTACCTGAGGTGGTTTAAAATACAAATCCGTGATCCACAATAGAAAAAGGAGAAAGTGTGGAATCCATCCATCCATCCATTTTCTACCGCTTATTCCCTTCGGGGTCGCGGGGGGCGCTGGAGCCTATCTCAGCTACAATCGGGCCCTTTTACCTAAGTTACGGTCAGAGCGAAAAAAGATACGTCCTGCACTGCACTCTAGTCCTTCACTCTAACGTTCCTCATCCACAAATCTTTCATCCTCGCTCAAATTAATGGGGTAATCGTCGCTTTCTCGGTCCGAATCGCTCTCGCTGCTGGTGTAAACAATGAGCAAATGTGAGGAGCCATTCAACCTGCGACGTCACGCTACTTCCGGTACAGGCAAGGCTTTTTTTATCAGCAACCAAAAGTTGCGAACTTTATCGTCGATGTTCTCTACTAAATCATTTCAGCAAAAATATGGCAATATCGCAAAATGATCAAGTATGACACATAGAATGGATCTGCTATCCCCGTTTAAATTTTAAAAAATCATTTCAGTAGGCCTTTAATCGCAATGTAAATCACATAATTTTTCACAAAAATCAGTCGATACTAATCAATCAGCGACAAAAAGCATAAAGGCATAAGTAGAAAAGGCTGAAATGTGGATGTGTACAACAAAAATCTGACACAGAGGCTGTTTCTTGAAATATCCACATGGCTCACAAAATTTAGGGATACTTTCAGGATGAAGCTAAATGCCCTTCTGTCACTTTTTAATGGCTGTGTTTTTGCCGTTTCAATTAAATTACAACGCTGTGATGCAATGAACACATTTTTGGTTTGAATCAAAGGTAGAAGCTGAGAAAAAAAATATTGGCCACTTTTCAGCTGAACATAATTCAGTTTGTGCGCACGCCAGCAGACTGAATAACAGTCAATGAGTCAAAGAGGTTCTTATAAGACCAAAATAAAATGCAATTATATTATTAAAAAGTCTCGCCACTTGAAAGGCCTTTTTTTTTATGCTGAGATGTGGAGAGATGACAAATTTACTTGATAAATCTTTAGTTTGTCATTTTAAGTGAGTGTTTACCCCATTACATCATCTCATCCTCAATTATGGCTTCAAGTGTGTGTGATAATTGTCGTTATTGTCATACATCAATACCCCATAATTGGTTCATCAACATCAGCAACAGTTTAAATGCAGCCCATTGGCATCAAGACAAGCAGATGTGACAAAAGACCCATGAAAGTAACTTCTTCTTTTGTTCTCTCACAGAAAAGACCACCTGATTGAATGCGTTTACATAATAGTTCACTTTTAACTTTGGCATTTTGAATCTGAAAGAAACCTCCATTTGTCATGTCCTTCCTCATTAATGAAATAAATATATTCCATTATTAGTGTTGATTGTATTATATGCCAACTGTAGATCTTAACTAAGTGGTGTTACAACAGGGGTGTCAAAAGTGGGGCCCGGGGGTCGCTTTTTATTGGACCGCAGCACTTTGTAAAAGGAAATTTAGCCCCAAAAAAACAACAAAACCTGTAAAAAATCAGTGCAAAAAGACAACATTTAACCTCCTGCGGACCTGTGATTTTAATTATATTCAAAGCCAAACAGTCCTTAAGTTTTGAAGGTGGTGAAAAAAATTGTATTTATATATTTTTTGCTGAAAAGTCTCAATAAACTTAAGTCCAAAACTAAAATATCAAAAATCTATTTTTTTTTACCCTTTGAAGGCTTTTTGATCAGAAAATGTAACAGGTTTAAATTAGTAAAATCACTCATGTTTTGCAATTGTACAGTATACAGTATATAATTGAAAGCTGTGACATCATTTGATCAAAAGGCCTTCAAAGAGGTAAATAAAAAATGTTTGGTATTTTTGTTTAGGGTGGAAATTGATGGGAAAAAAAACATATATATATATATATATATATATATATATATATATATATATATATATATATATATATATATATATATATATATATATATATATATATATATATATATATAAATCTCCTGATGATTGAGGAAACCCCCCATGAAACAGGCCTGTAGAGATGAAGTAGTCTTGTGATTTTTTTTCCACATATACATATATATATATATATATATATATATATATATATATATATATATATATATATATATATATATATATATATATATATATATATATATATATATATATATATATATACAGTATATATATATATATACACTACCGTTCAAAAGTTTGGAGTCACATTGAAATGTCCTTATTTTTGAAGGAAGAGCACTGTACTTTTCAATGAAGATAACTTTAAACTAGTCTTAACCTTAAAGAAATACACTCTATACATTGCTAATGTGGTAAATGACTATTCTAGCCGCAAATGTCTGGTTTTTGGTGCAATATCTACATAGATGTATAGAGGCCCATTTCCAGCAACTATCACTCCAGTGTTCTAATGGTACAATGTGTTTGCTCATTGGCTCAGAAGGCTAATTGATGATTAGAAAACCCTTGTGCAATCATGCTCACACATCTGAAAACAGTTTAGCTCGTTACAGAAGCTACAAAACTGACCTTCCTTTGAGCAGATTGAGTTTCTGGAGCATCACATTTGTGGGGTCAATTAAACGCTCAAAATGGCCAGAAAAAGAGAACTTTCATCTGAAACTCGACAGTCTATTCTTGTTCTTAGAAATGAAGGCTATTCCACAAAATTGTTTGGGTGACCCCAAACTTTTGAACGGTAGTGTATATCCATCTATCCATTTTCTACCGCTTATTCCCTTCGGGATCGCGGGGGGTGCTGTAGCCTATCTCAGCTACAATCGGGCGGAAGGCGGGGTACACCCTGAAAGAGTTGCCACCTCATCACAGGGCCAACACATAGACAGACAACATTCACACTCACATTCACACACTAGGGCCAATTTAGACTTGCCAATCAACCTATCCCCAGGTGCATGTCTTTGGAAGTGGTAGAAAGCCGTAGTACCCGGAGGGAACCCACGCAGACACGGGGAGGACATGCAAACTCCACACAGAAAGATCCCGGTATATATATATATATATATATATATATATATATATATATATATATATATATAATATATATATTATATATATATATATATATATATATATATAATATATATATATATATATATATATATATATATATATATATATATATATATATATATATATATATATATATATATATATATGAGTCCAAAATGATTGCATGTCCTGTTTGGCTGTGGGGTATTGCCCATAACTGCCAGTGCATCGTACACCCATGAAAAAATTTGACATTTGAATATAAAAATCTTACGTGAAAAAAAACCTTGAAGAAAAAATTAATGCGTAATGAAGGAAAACAACAAAAATGATGGCCAAAAATACAGCACAAATTTACTGAAAGCAGAAAAAAGTCAGCTTTTGCAAGATGAGGGATAATAAGAAAAAGCTGAAATCATTCATATTAATTAATAAACTATATTTATTTATATATATATATATATATATATATATATATATATATATATATATATATATATATATATATATATATATATATATATATATATATATATATATATATATATATATATATATATATATATATATATATATATATATATATATATACATATATATGCTGTATATATACATATATATGCTGTATATGAAAATTATATACATATATAAAGATATCAAAGAAGCATTCTAAATTTTTCAGTTTGGACATCCCTATGTTAGAATAAACAAAGCAACACGAAGACAAAACTGTTTATTTGTGTCCATTTGACACCACTAGTTATTAATGGTATTATTTCAAATAGCACTGACATGCAAATTAACTTTACTGTATATATAGAAGATACTATACAGTAGATCTAATTCTATTGGCCAGGGGTGTCCGAACCTCTTTCACAAGGATAGTTTGATAGTTTGGATTTTGTACTATAACATACTTGTGACGCGACCTCTGTATCGGGTTCTTCTGGGACCACAGGAAAGGGAACAACACTCTGCTGCAGCGGGTTACAATCGTTTTAATTATGTTGCACACACGTGTCCGGTGGCTTTTCAGCTCCTCCTTGGTCCTCGCCTCTGCTTTTCAGCACCGCTTTCGTGGTGTCGCTCTCGTGCTCTCCAGCCCACACCCCCCCCCCCCCTCATGGTCTCCAACGCTGCTAATAAAGGAACAGGTGATTAGATAACTTGTTCCAGCTGAGATATCCACTCACCTGTCTGCCGCTTCATGGCCGGCCCCTGCACACACCCCGCCCGCAGGGAACGCGTGCACCACGCCCCTCTCCACATGCCTCCACCGCTAGACTCAGGCCGGCAGCCGTCCGGACGCTGGCCACTCCCCCCCCACACCCCCCCATCAGCGGGGCGAGAGAGGAAGTCGGCCACGGCCATCTGCGCACCCCGGCCTGTGGACCACCCGGACACTGTATCACCCGTAGTTCCACCGGGTGATCGCCGTACGTTGGACCGTCCTTCATGCGTCCCGCGTCTGGCGTCCTTCATCGTGGACCACATGAGCTGGAAGCCAAACGCCCAAGTAGAGACTGAAGGCACGCCCCAACAGGTAGTATGCGAAGGCCTCCGCCCCGACCGCCCCGGATGGCAAGGCACTCCTCTCCACCGTGCTGTACCTTGCCTCCCGGTCCGAGAGTTTCCGGCTGATGTACAGCACGGGGCGGTCGACGTCCCCCACCCGCTGCGACAGCACCGCCCCCAGCCCCCGGCCCGACGCGTCCGCCTGCAGACAGAAAGGGATGTCAAAGTTAGGCATGTGCAGCACCGGCTCCTCGCAGAGTGCTGTTTTTACCTTCTTAAACCCCCGCTGGCACTGCTCCGGCCACTGGACCAGTTCTGGAGCACCCTTTCGGGTGAGGTCAGTCAGTGGGCCGGTCAAGTCCGCGACCCGGGGAATGAACCGGCGGTAGTAGCCCGCCAGTCCCAAAAACTGCCTCACCTCATTTTTTGTCTTGGGGGGTGGCCAGGCCGCGATTGCCGCTGTTTTGTCTACCTGGGGCCGCACCTGCTCCCCCCCAAGTGGTACCCCAGATACTGTACCTCCCTCCGGCCAACTGCGCACTTCGCCGGGTTGGCGGTGAGCCCCACCCGCCGCACGTGTTCTTCCCAGCTGCCACTCTGGATGATGACATCATCCAGGTATGCAGCCGCTTATGCAGCGTGGGGGCGCAGCACGCGGTCCATGAGACCCTGGAACGTGGCGGGCGCACCGAACAAGCCAAAAGGAAGTGTCACGAATTGGTACAAACCTTCCGGAGTGGAGAAGGCCGTTTTTTCTCGGGACTCTGGTGACAAGGGAATCTGCCAGTAGCCCTTGGTCAAATCCAGTGTCGTGAAAAAACGAGCAGTGCCCAGCCGATCTAGGAGCTCGTCGACCCGAGGCATTGGGTACGCGTCAAAACGTGATATTTCATTCACCCTGCGGTAATCCACACAGAACCGCACAGTCCCATCCTTCTTCCCAACCAGAACAACGGGACTGCACCACGCGCTGTGGGATTCTTCTATTACCCCCAACTCAAGCATGGTTTTTAATTCCTCCCGAACCACTTTGCGCTTGTGTTCGGGAAGCCGATATGGCCGAGACCGCACCGTAACCCCCGGGCTGGTCTCAATATGATGTCGGATGAGATCCCGTGCGCCCGGGCCGCGAGGAGAACACATCAGAGTAGTGCCGCTGTAACTCAGCAACCTCCGCTCTCTGCGCCATTGTGAGCTGGTCATCACAGGACAACTGAGGGGCCGGCCAGAGCGCGGGATCTCCGGCCCCAACTCCTCCTCCCTCCTCACCACTGTCACCATGGAAACAGGCTCCGCCTCTCTCCATGCCTTCAGCAGGTTCAGATGATAGATCTGAGTGTCTCCGCGTCGGTCCGAGCGCCGAACCTCGTAATCGACATCACCACTTGCCGTGTGACCTCAAAGGGTCCCTGCCACTTTGCAAGTAATTTGGAGCTTGAGGTTGGAAGCAATACAAGTACTTTTTCTCCCGGTGTGAATTTGCGTAGTTGGGTCCCCTGTTATACGTGCGCCGCTGACGCTCTTGGGCACGGAGCAAATTCTCACGTGACAAGTGCCCCACCTTGTGGAGTTTTGCTCGCATGTCCATGACGTACTGAATTTCATTTTTGCTGGAGCTTGGGACCCTCCTCCCAGCTTTCTTTAATGACGTCCAGCACTCCGCGAGGCCTCCGGCCGTACAATAACTCGAACGGTGCAAAACCAACTGAGGCCTGAGGTACCTCCCGCATCGCAAACATTAGGGGGTCCAACCATTTATCCCAATTCTATTTGTCCTCGTGGCATAAATTTACGGATCATGGTTTTCAGTGTTTTATTTAATCTCTCCACCAGCCCATCCGTTTGCGGATGGTACACGCTGGTGCGGATCGCTTTAATTCCCAGTAACCCGTAAAGTTCCTTTATCGTGCGTGACATAAAGGACGTGCCCTGCGTCAGTCAGAATCTCTTTCGGGATTCCAACTCGGGAGATGACCTGAAACAGCGCTTGCGCAACACTCTTGGCAGAGATAGAGCGCAAGGGCACTGCTTCGGGATAACCCGTTGCGTAATCCACCAGGACTAACACAAAGCGGTATCCCCGTGTGCTCGGGTGAAATGGTCCGATGAGGTCCATCCCAATTCTCTCGAACGGGACCTCCATGAGCGGTAATGGGCGCAAGGGCGCCTTTGGGGTGGCCGCTGGGTTCACCAGCTGGCAGTCCGGGCAAGCAGCGCACCAACGGCGCACATCTGCCTGGAGGCCCGGTCAATAGAAACGGACCATGACCCGATTAAGTGTTCTTATCATACCCTAAGTGGCCAGACATGGGATTAAAATGCGCCGCCTGGAAAACCATTTCCCGGCGGCGTTTTGGCACCAACAACTGGGTGCGTTCCTCCCCTGTTTGAGTGTCACGGCTCACTCGGTATAATCTATCCCGAATAATTGAAAAATGGGGAATACCCGCGCTTTCCCCGGGCGCACCAGCTGACCGTCAATGTAATCCACCTGGTCCCAGGCCTCGCGCAAGGTTTCATCACGGGACTGCTCGAGGGGAAAGTCCTCAGTAGGTTGCCACCGGGGGGACGGGGGGGGCCTCCCGCGAAGCCCCACCGGTTCCCGCTCGGCAGTACCCGATGAAGTCGCGTCCGCCGCTGAGAACCGCGCGGATATCCCCCTCGCCGACTGCCCGTGAACGCACCCCCATACATTGTGTCACCAAATGGTTAAATCCCGGCCAATTTGTCCCTAAAATTACGGGTGTGCGTAAGGTGCGCGCTTACGGCAACCTTGACTTTATGCTTTTGTCCCTCATATAAAATTTGTACTGGCACAATGGGGTACTCGTGCACATCCCCATGAATACACCTAATTTTCACCCATGTCGCCCGCTTCAACACCCCGGGTCGAACCAGGTTTTGGTGGACCATGGACTGTTTTCAGCCCGAATCCACCATTGCCCGATATGTACCCCCTTGTACCCTTACCGGGACACAGCAACGTCTCCCTTAGATCGGGGGCGTGTGCTGGAGGCCCGACAACCCGCATCACCTGCCCCACCTCCATCATGGAGCACTCCCGGCGCACGTGCCCGGGCTGTCCGCACCTCCAGCACACCGGCCCTGGTGTTTGAGGTGCCATCTGCGAGGGAAGCCCTCTCCCCGCAGCGCCGGTATCCTGGAATGCACAAATTGTAGAGTTATTATCACCCCGTGTCCCCCCGCCTTGTCGTGTGTCTCTGGTGCGTGTGGGTGTGTGTTCTTTTTTTATGTCCATGTGGGGAACCTGTTCGCTGGCTCCCGGTGGCTCAGGCTGGCGTGGTCGCCCCCCCCCCCCCCCCCCCACCCCCCCCCCCCCCCCATCGCGGGGCGAGTCGCCGGCGGGGTCCTGGGGTGGGCCCCTCGGCCTTCTTGGTTGCCATCTCCCGCTGGACCACCAGGTGTTCCTCCGCCAGTTTCACAGCAGCTTTGACGTCTGTGGGGCTGTGGTAGCGTACCCACGCGGATGTCCTGGCCGGGATGGCCTCCACGAATCGCTCTAGCACGATTGCCTCCAGCATTTTTGGATCCAGCCCGTTGGCTGGAGCCAACGGGTTGCTGCGTCTTGTAGCTGGAACGCCAGCACGAAGGGCCGGTCCCCTGGCCCCAACATCATGGCCCGGAACTTCCGGCGATGGTCTTCGGGGCTGCTGCCGACCCGGTCCAGTATTGCGCAGCGCAAATTTGCATACTGCATGCGGGCGGTCGCCGGGAGACTCACCGCCACCCGCTGCGCCTCCCCCACCAGGAGCGGCAGCAGCTTCGCGCCCCATTCCTCCTCCGGCCACCTGCACGATGTTGCCGTGGCCTCGAAGACATCGAGGAATGTCTGGGGGTCCTCCCCCTCCACCATGCGCTTCATAGAGGACATTCCTCCCGCCGCCTCTGCTCTGTCCATCAGTGCCTGCAGCACCTGTGTCTGCTGCCAGCTTGCCGTTGACACCTCGGCCAGTACTTGGCCCAGCGCCTCCAGCGGGGATGTTGTCGACATCTCTGTGGTCCGCCTTGTTGGGTGCCACTGTGACGCGACCTCTGTATCAGGTTCTTCTGGGACCACAGGAAAGGGAACAACACTCTGCTGCAGCGGGTTACAATCGTTTTAATTATGTTGCACACACGTGTCCGGTGGCTTTTCAGCTCCTCCTTGGTCCTCGCCTCTGCTTTTCAGCACCGCTTTCGTGGTGTCGCTCTCGTGCTCTCCAGCCCCCCCCCCCATGGTCTCCGACGCTGCTAATAAAGGAACAGGTGATTAGATAACTCGTTCCAGCTGAGATATCCACTCACCTGTCTGCCGCTTCATGGTCGGCCCCTGCACACACCCCACCCGCAGGGAACGCATGCACCACGCCCCTCTCCACAATACTGTAAATATGTTAATAATGCAAACACATTCAAAGAAAAAACTGTGTGTATAGTAGAGGTGAGCGAATCAATCCAATTATCAAATCATACTGAGGTTGTATCAGTAGCTGTGCTCTTTTATAATTATTTTCATCCATCCACCCTTGTCCCTCTCGGGGTCGCTGGGATGGCTGGAGTCTACCCCAGCTGCATTCGGGCGGAAGGCGGGGTACACCCTGGTCAAGTCGCCACCTCATCACAAGGCCAACACAGATAGACAGACAACCTCCACCATCAAATCATTCCTCTAAATTGGGACAACAAAAGTTATTCGGGTTTTTTTCGTACAAATTCTCGGATTTCCCGAAATTCCAGGAATTCCGAAAAATATCCATTTTCAATTCAAACTGTTACTACGTCAACATTTTTCAACCGATTCTGAAAAATACCAACAACAACCCAATCATATCTAGTATCATGCTAGTATCAATATTTGCAAAGATTCCTGGTTTTCCCAATATTCCCAAATTTCCAGAATATTCCCATTCAATTTATGAATGGACGTATTCATAGTTCTACAATGGTTTAAATGCTAAAAAAAAAAAAAAAAATGTAAATTACAAAATTTGAAAACCCATTTACGACCATTCAACCATCCACCCATACTTCTCTTTCCATATATCGAGGGCAAAACATGATTTCCGTTTCCCAAAATGTCTGTTTTCCCCGGAAGTCACTGTAATTTTCTCCCCATTGCCAATGAATGGGAAATACACAATCGACTGCATATCCCACATTTCACAAATATGTTTTTTATTGTATACAGTACACTGTAAGTAGGAGGTGTGTCAAAAAATCACATTCTTAGTAAGGGGCATTGAGTTCTTGCCACTACTCAAAGATTAACCAGCACTTCTACATACAGTAAGCAGCTGCCACACATTTTAATGGATAACTGTTCTGCTTCAGTATGGTGTACAGTACACTAGCAGTGCTACAATACAACTGCTTAACCAAGTTGGCTTGTCGGTCATGGTATTTTTTGAAATATTTATTTTATTTATTCAATAAATATCATCCGTCTCTGCATCACTGTCCTTCACACTCACTTACTCACTCACAGATTATCCTTGAATCTCAGTAAAAATAAAATAATGCTATTTGGTAACAGTAGAAAAGAAAATCAACAACAAATACGAACAGACGAGGTAAACATTGAAAGAGTAAAATAAATCATATGTTTAGGTATTTTAGTAGATGATAAAAAAAAAAAATTAGAAATCTCATATAGAAATATACAACACAAGGTGGCAAGCAATACCTCAATAATGAATAAAGCATATTACTGTATGTCCTAGACCACAAATCCCTTTATATTCTCTACTGCTCACTAGTGTTACCATATCTGAGTTATTTATTGTGTAGACATATGTGGAAATAACTATAAAAGTACACGTCATTCACTCACCGTTTAACAAAAAAAGATCAGTTAGAGAAATACGTGATGTTGGACACACAAACCCATTTTTATCAAAAAATATTGAAACTTATTGATCTGGTGCATTTGCAAACAGCTAAAATGATGCACAAAGCAAACTACTGTATAACCTGTGACCCAATAATGTACAACAATTCTTCTCAACAAAAGAGGAGAAATATAACCTTACAGAAAAATCGAATCAAAACATTAGTATCCACGCACAACACTTGAAACCTTCAGTATATATCAGTATGTAGAATTAAATTATGGAATGGTTTAAGCAAAGAAGTCAAACAATGTACTAATATGATCCAGTTTAAGAAACTGTTCAAACTCCAAAGTGTTTACAAAGTACAAGGAAGAAAAATTTTAATAAAAACATCTTGAACCTTACTGAAAATGAGATAATCTTATTGATCTCATTATGTAAATCATAACTGACTTGGCGGTTTATTTAAGAGAACATTTGTATATATTATTCATTGATTTAAATTATGTCACAAAATGAGAACAGGAAGTGAACAAATATGTAAGTAATTGCTATGAAATGGAATAGGGATAGAATTAAATAAGCTCTGCTTCTTCCTACTCCTTTTCGGACATGTTGTAAGGAGAAAAGGATAATCAGTGAAATATGTGACACATCATATTGTACCTGTATGCATGGTCAATATAAACTTAAACCATAACCACCACTTTCTTCCTTCCCATGGTTGGAAAAACTAAGTACCGTATTTTTCGGACTATAAGGCGCACTTAAAATCCTTTGATTTTCTCAAAATGTACGGAATAATTTTGGTTGTGCTTACCAACCTCAAAGCTATTTTATTTGGTACAAGTATGACCAGTAGATGGCAGTGACGCATAAGAGATAAGTGTAGTTTGCAATATGACTCAAGTAAACAACACCAACATTGTATATGTTCCATTGAAAATATACAACATTACACACGGCGCTCAAAAATCTATCAAAATGTTTTAGTACAATGTTTTAGTACGACTTTGGTAAGCCAAAAAAACGCACCGCTTGATGGATTGTACTGTGCTTCAACATACGAGTATTATACAGCCCTTTGAGACACTTGTGATTTAGGGCTATATAAATAAACGTTGATTGATTGATTGATTGATTATGGTGTGTGTATATGGTAAGACATATTACCTGGCGTTTTGTTTCGCAATATTATGCAAAAGCAACATTTCTTACCTTCTGGTACCTGCTGATCTGTATTTGAGATCTGTGTAAATGCTGAAAATGTGTGCACGTCCACCTTTGTAGTCCTTGCCGACACCGTAGTCAATAAGCTTCTTCTTTTGTGTCTATCTTCTTGTTATGTGACATTTATCCTCCGCTGTTGCCATTTCTAATATAAAGTAGTGTAAAGTTCTTACTTATATCTGTCAGTAAACTTTGCCATGAAAGCACCAAAACATACCGGTATAGTGAGTTTACATTATTCACCCAAGGAACTTTAGTTATTAGAGAGTTCCGGTCAGGCGTTTTTCCACAGGACACATTTCCGGCATTGTTATTGTTATACTAGTGAGCCACGGATGTGGAGATGCTGCTACGTTATTGATTGAAGTAAAGTCTGAATGTCATTAAAACAGTTAGCTCCATCTTTTGACACTTCTACACCGCTACAACAAAGATGACAGGGAGAAGACGCTGCCAAAGGTGAGCCACGTAAATAAGACCGCCCACAAAACGGGGCATCCTGAAGCGACTGTCAGAAAGCGGCTTGAAGATGATCTGCAAAACATAATCTATCCAACATTTTGACCAAAGAACCACCATTACATGTTATGTAGACCACAAGGAAGTGTTTTCAATTTAGAAAAAAACAATAATAATATCACCCCTTTAATGCGCCTTATAATACGGTGCGCCTTTTGTATGAAAAAAAACAGACGAGACCCGCTCATCGGTAGTGCGCCTTATAATCCAACCTATGGTCAGGAAAATACGGTATGTATTTTTTACTTTGTTTGCTCAAATCTATCAACTACCTTCAGTCCTAAACAAAAATACCAAACATGTATTGGTTTTTTTTTTTACTTTTGAAGGCGTTTTGATCAAATGATGTAAACAATTATGCATAATATTAAACTAATTTAAACCTGTAACATGACAGGTAAGAAAGCATTCAAAAGGGTCAAAATTAAACAAAAACATTACATGTTTAAAGGCCTACTGAAACCCACTACTACCGACCACGAAGTCTGATAGTTTATATATCAATGATGAAATCTTAACATTGCAACACATGCCAATAAGGCCGGGTTAACTTATACAGTGCAATTTTAAATTTCCTGGGAAATATCCGTCTGAAAACGTCTATGTATGATGACGTATGCGCGTGATGTCACGGATTGAACGGAAGTATTGGGACACCATTGTGTCCCAATACAAACAGCATCTGTTTTCATCGAAAAATTACACAGTATTCTGGACATCTGTGTTGGTAAATCTTTTGAAATTTGTTTAATGAACAATGGAGACTGCAAAGAAGAAAGCTGTAGGTGGGATCAATGTATTAGCGGCTGGCTACAGCAACACAACCAGGAGGACTTTGAGTTGGATAGCAGACACGCTATCCGACGCTAGCCGCCGACCGCACCGATGATCGGGTGAAGTCCTTTGTCGCGCTGTCGATCGCTGGGACGCAGGTGAGCACGGGTCGTGATGAGCAGATGAGGGCTGGCGTAGGTGGAAAGCTAATGTTTTTAGCATAGCTCTGTCGAGGTCTCGTAGCTAAGTTAGCTTCAATGGCGTCGTTAGCAACAGCATTGCTAGGCTTCGCCAGGCTGGACAGCATTAACCGTGTGGTTACAGGTCCAGGGTTTAGTTCAGTGTCTCCTGATAGTAGAAGTAATAGTAGTAATAGTAGTAGGGGCATGTTTCTTCTGTTTCTATCCGCAGTTAAGCACGATGCTATCACGTTAGCTCCGAAGCTAAAGTGCTTCACCGATGTATGTTGTGGAGATAAAAGTCACTGTGAATGTCCATTTCGCGTTCTCGACTCTCATTTTCAAGAGGATATAGTATCCGAGGTGGTTTAAAATACAAATCCGTGATCCACAATAGAAAAAGGAGAAAGTGTGGAATCCAATGAGCCCTTGTACCTAAGTTACGGTCAGAGCGAAAAAAGATACACCCTGGCATCCTGCACTGCACTCTAATCCTTCACTCTCACTTTCCTCATCCACAAATCTTTCATCCTCGCTCAAATTACTGGGGTAATCGTCGCTTTCTCGGTCCGAATCGCTCTCGCTGCTGGTGTAAACAATGTGCAGATGTGAGGAGCTCTTCAACCTGTAACGTCACGCTACTTCCGGTACAGGCAAGGCTTTTTTATCAGCGACCAAAAGTTGCAAACTTTATCGTCGATGTTCTGTACTAAATCCTTTCAGCAAAAATATGGCAATATCGCGAAATGATCAAGTATGACACATAGAATGGACCTGCTATCCCCGTTCAAATAAGAAAATGTCATTTCAGTAGGCCTTTAATATTTTTGTTTCCCAGCAGGCATAAGACATTGATACAACGTCGATTATACATACATGTTCTTTAAAACTGACTTTGAAACAAAGTTGCAAAATAGATGTATATGTAAAATGACACAACGTTGATGTCCAACATTCGATCCACGTTGTTGGTTGGGAAACTGTTGCAGTACAGTGAGGAAGGAGACGGCACTGAGACAGGGGCGTCGATTTGTGGAAGCAAGTTTATTAAACACCAGGATATGACGTGTGTATCTAATGCAGTGGTTCTTAACCTTGTTGGAGGTACCGAACCCCACCAGTTTCATATGCGCATTCACCGAACCCTTCTTTAGTGGAAAAAATAAAAAATACAATTTTCAAATTCAAGACAAAGTTATATGTTTTTGGTAACACTTTAGTATGGGGAACATATTCTAAGTAATAAAGACTTAATTTAGAGTTATTTGGTTAGGGTTAGGGTCAGGGTTACAGGGTTAGGGTTATAACCCTCTAATGCCGAACAAGGCATTAATAAGTACCTAATAATGACTAGTTAAGAGCCAATATGTTACTAATTTGCATGTTAATAAGCAACTAATTAATGGTGAATATGTTCCCCATACTAAAGTGTTACCATGTTATTTTTACTGGTGCACAAAATGAACCGTGCATGAACATCACCTTGTTCAAAGAACAAAACCAACACAATGCATAAACTCACAACAAATTACACACCTGCAAATCAGTCAGCTGTTGCCGTATCCGTAATACGCCGATAAGGAGAAGTTTGTATTTACACGATGAGTCAGGTGTGTTTTGACCTCCGTCGAACCCCTGAGGCTGACTCACCGAACCCCTAGGGTTCGATCGAACCCAGGTTAAGAACCACTGATCTAATGCAAATACGTGGTGTGAAACTATGTGACGCGATTAACTGGTGAGTGTTACCGGGAAGTGTTGAAGGTGCGTGTTGTGAGAGATGCGGAAGTCCAGAGAGGGAAAGGCAGGCTCGGAGGTCTGTGGGCAGACGAGAGGTCAAGGACAGGAGCGAGGCGTCAGGGTCCGTGGACAGGCAAGATGTCGAGATCCGGGAAGTCAGTAAGAAGTCAAGGGGGAATCCGGGGAGACGAGACACGCGGCTTGAAGCCGGAAAACAGAAGGAAGCTGCGGGATGACGACACAGGACATAACATGATGAGCACAGAGGAGGGAAAACACAGAGAGAGCGAATGCACATGGAAAAGAAGCTAGAGACGTGTGGGCTTACTGTACGGGAACAAGTAGCAACGTTCTGGCACTGGAACGCAGGACGCGCTGGCTTAAGAAGGGAGTGGAGTCCTCATCAGCGTCAGGTGTGTTGATTTCAGATTAAGTGCAGCCAAGCGGGGGTGAGGCAGGAAGGGAACGCCTGTGGGCGTGCTCAGAGGAGCGCACAGACGAATGTGTGGCGGCAGGAGCTTGAGACGTAACCGAAACGACCAAATTTCAATGGTCATCACAACCTGACATTGAATAAATATTGTCAAAAAGCATGTTGTTTCAACATTGTGTTATAGAATATTGGTTGGGAAATGACCAAAATCCAATGGTCAAATCAACGTCAGAACCCAACATTTATTAAACGTCGTCAAAAAGCATGTTGTTTTAATGTTATGTTTGAGTTGCTCAACGTCAGCACCTAATTCAACAAGTTCTCAAAGTTGTTTTAATGTCCTGTGTCTGCTGGGTTAGAACTTCAGTTTGAGCAAAAAAGCAAGAAAACAAATCCAAAATATTTAATGTCCTTCAAAAACTTTGATGTCCTGTTTGGCTTTGAAGATAATTAAAAATGTAACGTTTGCAAAAAGTTGTGCACACACTTTTTCACCATGCGAGCTACTTATAAAATGACCTAGCCAAAATGATATATCTACTACAAAAATGCAAAACATATATTTATTTATGAATTATATTGAGAATTCTTTATATGTACAATTTGTCATGACGAGGACTTTGGTGACGCAAATTACTGCGAGGATTGCTTTCCCTGGGTGCAAAACGACTTGACTGGACAATGCTTGGAGCATGTTTATTCTGACTATAAAAAGTGTAAACAAAAGGTGCGCACAAGGCGGAGAACAAACTTGGCTGTGAAAACAAAAACTGGCACACAGGCAAAACTATGGACATAAAAACGAAAACACTTACTGTGGCACGAATAAACAAAACTTACTTGGTCAAGCATGGAAAGAGCATGGAACTATGGCATGGCATGAAACAAGAGTATCATGGGTAGTAAGGGTAATGTCGCCAGGCCGACTGCCTGGCAACTACAAGCTTAAATAATGTGTCATGATTAGTGTCAGGTGCGTGAGTCCAAATGTGAAACAGGTGAAACTAATTGTCATCATGGTGACAAAGCAAGGGAGTGAAAACAGGAACTAAAAAGAGTCCAAAAACCAAACAAAAACATGATCAAAAGACATGGCACAATTAGAGCTGGGCGATATATCGAGTTTGTAAGATATATCGATATATCAACAAGATATGAATGAAGAAAATATCGTAATATCCATATAATTTATTTCACGTTAAAATTACCAAACGCGGCTTATTTGTTGTGTTCCTTGTTCTCCCACTTCCTCCTTCCAAGACGTGCTTGCACGTATAAGAACATCCATGATTGGTTGGTTGTTTACTATGATGAGTCACGATTGGTTAGGGACAGGTCAATCAGAGGCAAGATAGGGAGGGCCATCGAACCAGGAAGGGAAACCACAAAGTGCCTGCCTGTAAATGTATTTTTTTTTTATCTGTGTTTGATACATTTTGGATTATTTGCACCGCTATGTTATTTATTTTTCGTAGAAATAATATTTTTTCTATTTTATTTATGTTATGTAATTCTGTACTACTTAAACCGTTTCTTTTCTGTGCTGTTAATACCCATCTTGACTAACTGGGTTAATAAAAGTGCCACTGACTGTTTACAGTACAGTTGTCATTCACTTCAATTTTACTGAATACCGCTCAAAAATGTATATCTTTATATGTATACTTTCACCGGAAAATATATCGAGATATATATCGAATATCGAGTTTAAGTAAAAATATATCGGGATATACTTTTTCGTCCGAATCGCCCAGCCCTAAGTACAATGTGTGTTAATGTACCTTGCAAAACCAAATGAGTCCATGTTGCACAACACAATTAAAGGCCTACTGAAACCCACTACTACCGACCACGCAGTCTGATAGTTTATATATCAATGATGAAATCTTAACATTGCAACACATGCCAATAAGGCCGGGTTAACTTATAAAGTGCAATTTTAAATTTCACGCTAAACTTCCGGTTGAAAACGTCTATGTATGATGACGTATGCGCGTGACGTCAATCGTTGAAACAGAAGTATTCGGACGCCATTGAATCCAATACAAAAAGCTCTGTTTTCATCTCAAAATTCCACAGTATTCTGGACATCTGTGTTGGTGAATCTTTTGCAATTTGTTTAATGAACAATGAAGACTGCAAAGAAGAAAGTTGTAGGTGGGATCGGTGTATTAGCGGCTGGCTGCAGCAACACAAACAAGAGGACTTTGAGGTGGATAGCAGACGCGCTATCCGACGCTAGCCGCCGACCGCATCGGGGATCCGGTGAAGTCCTTCATCGCACCGTCGATCGCTGGAACGCAGGTGAGCACGGGTGTTGATGAGCAGATGAGGGCTGGCTGGCGTAGGTGGATAGCTAATGTTTTTAGCATAGCTCTGTTTGATTGATTGATTGAGACTTTTTTTAGTAGGTTGCACAGTGAAGTACATATTCCGTACAATTGACCACTAAATGGTAACACCCGAATAAGTTTTTCAACTTGTTTAAGTCGGGGTCCACTTAAATTGATTCATGATACAGATATATACTATCATATATACTATCATCATAATACAGTCATCACACAAGATAATCACAATGAATTATTTACATTATTTACAATCAGGGGTGTGGAGGAGGGGGGGGGTTAGGATATGGACATCAAGTAGTGGACATAGAGAGAGAGAGAGAGAGAGAGAGAGAGAGAGAGAGAGAGAGAGAGAGAGAGAGAGAGAGAGAGAGAGAGAGAGAGAGAGAGAGAGAGAGAGAGAGAGAGATCAGAAGGCATAAGAAAAAGTATCTGCATTTGATTGTTTACATTTGATTGTTAGCAATCCGGGGAGGGTGTTAGTTTAGGGTTGTAGCTGCCTGGAGGTGAACTTTTATTGCGGTTTTGAAGGAGGATAGAGATGCCCTTTCTTTTATACCTGTTGGGAGCGCATTCTACATTGATGTGGCATAGAAAAAGAATGAGTTAAGACCTTTGTTAGTTCGGAATTTGGGTTTAACGTGGTTAGTGGAGCTCCCCCTGGTGTTGTGGTTATGGCGGTCATTTACGTTAAGGAAGTAGTTTGACATGTACTTCGGTATCAGGGAGGTGTAGCGGATTTTATAGACTAGGCTCAGTGCTAGTTGTTTAACTCTGTCCTCCACCTTGAGCCAGCCCACTTTAGAGAAGTGGGTAGGAGTGAGGTGGGATCTGGGGTGGAGGTCTAGCAGTAACCTGACTAGCTTGTTCTGAGATGTTTGGAGTTTAGATTTGAGGGTTTTGGAGGTGCTAGGGTACCAGGAGGTGCATGCGTAATCGAAAAAGGGTTGAACGAGAGTTCCCGCCAGAATCCTCAAGGTGCTTTTGTTGACCAGAGAGGAGATTCTGTAGAGAAATCTCGTTCGTTGGTTAACCTTTTTGATTACCTTGGTTGCCATTTTATCACAGGAAAGGTTAGCCTCTAGAATGGAACCTAGGTAGGTGACCTCATCTTTCCTGGTGATAACAATGTCACAAAAAAAATGTGCATGCCGATGTCATGTTGTTTATGTATATTAGGAACAGTAAAGGTCCCAATATACTGCCTTGGGGGACTCCACAGCTCACCGAGAGGGGGGGGGGGACACGGTGCCGTTCACCTCTACCACCTGCTCCCTCCCCTCCAAGTAAGATTGCATCCAGCTCCAAGAGTTTTTGTTAAATCCGATTGCTCTGAGCTTACCCAACAGTATAGCGTGGTTAACGGTGTCAAAGGCCTTCTGAAGGTCCAGCATGACCATGCCGCAGTATTTGCCCGTGTCCACCTCATGTTTGATGTGGTCGGTCAGATAGAGAAGGCATGTGTCAGTGGAGTGGTTAGTTCTGAAGCCGGATTGGAAATTGTACATGAGTTTATTAGTGGCAAGGTAACTATCGACCTGTTCATAAACAATTTTTTCCATTACTTTCGAAATGGAACTGAGAATAGAAACAGGTCGGTAGTTGCCAGGTTCCAATTTGCTTCCTTTTTTAAAGAGGGGAGTTACTCTTGCAATCTTAAAATCTTTTGGTACTTGGCCTTGTGTAATTGATAGGTTTATTATGTGCGTGATGATCGGGGCAATGATGGAGGCAGAGTCCCTGAGGAATCTGGAGGGAATATTATCAAGGCCGGTGGCCTTGTTAGGGTGGAGCGCGCTCAATTTTTTAAACACCTCATCAGCTGTGACCATTTCTAATTTGAAATCATCGTTGGATACTCCTAGCTCTCTGTAGAAGGCTTTAATGTGTTCTACACCAAAGCGACCAGAGTTGTGGGACAGCTTGTTGACAAGGGTTGCGGCTATGCTGGTGAAAAAGATGTTAAGTCTGCTAGCTACCTCCATTTTGTCTGTAATGAGGGAGTCACCCTCCTTGATGCTGATGTTGGTGAGTCTTGTTTTAAGTTTCTGGCTGCAACCAGGAAGCTGGTTGTTGAGAATTTTCCAGAGCTCACGTGGCTTATTTTTTTTTAAGGATTTAGTCAGGTTGGTTGACTTATTTCTTAATTTATTGCATTGCTTTTTGAGAGTTGAAAGGAGTCATTTGAGGTTGATATTATTGGGTTGTTTATCTACTTCTGTTTTACATTTTTGGTATTCAGAGTATTTCCTGTCTCTGTCTTTTATGGTAGCTAATAGGTCCGGATTCATCCATGGTTCCGAGCGGGCTTTGATCCTGACTGTTTTCACGTGAGCCATGTCATTTAGTATCTTTAGGAATGCCGTTTTGAAGCGATCCCAAGCAACATCGACCAGGTTGCTCGCGAGTACAGGAGACCAGTCCCACTCATCTAATTTTAAATTGAAATTGTCATTGGAGTATTTTTTGAGGGATCTGGATTGGGCTGTTATGTGGCCATTGGCCTTAGGTTTAGCTATTTTGCGGGTGCAGAAGGTTAGATAGTGGTCGCTAAGACCACAGATCATGACCCCACTTTTATTTTTATTTTAGGCCGGTCTGAAGTGAGAATGAGATCTATGGTTGATTGGGTGGAATCACACACCCTTGTAGGTAGCGCTATTAGCTGGGAAAGACCGTGCAGATTACAAAACTTGCTGAAGGATCTGAAGACAGGCGCATCTTTGCGTTGAATATCTGTGTTCAGATCCCCAGTTATAATTTTCTCCACGTTGTCTGTCCCCGCCAAGCATTCTTCCAAAACCCCATAGAAATCACTCTGATTAGGGGGTCTATAAACAGTCCCTATTAGTACTGGCTTAGCGTTTTTAAATTTGATGTGAGGTCTCGTTGCTAAGTTAGCTTCAATGGCGTCGTTAGCAACAGCATTGTTAACCTTTGCCAGGCTGGAAAGCATTAACCGTGTATTTACAGGTCCATAGTTTAATAGTATTGTTGATTTTCTGTCTATCCTTCCAGTCAGGGGCTTATTTCTTTTGTTTCTATATGCAGTTAAGCCTGATGCTATCACGTTAGCTCCGTAGCTAAAGTGTTTCGCCGATGTGTTGTCGTGGAGATAAAAGTCACTGTGAATGTCCATTTCGCGTTCTCGACTCTCATTTTCAAGAGGATATAGTATCCGAGGTGGTTTAAAATACAAATCCGTGATCCACAATAGAAAAAGGAGAGAGTGTGGAATCCAATGAGCCAGCTTGTACCTAAGTTACGGTCAGAGCGAAAAAAAATGCGTCCTGCACTGCACTCTAGTCCTTCACTCTCACGTCCCTCATCCACGAATCTTTCATTCTGGCTCAAATTAATGGGGTAATCGTCGCTTTCTCGGTCCGAATCGCTCTCGCTGCATTGAAAACAATGGAGAAATGTGAGGAGCCTTTCAACCTGCGACGTCACGCTACTTCCGGTACAGGCAAGGCTTTTTTTTATCAGCGACCAAAAGTTGCGAACTTTATCGTCGATGTTCTCTACTAAATCCTTTCAGCAAAAATATGGCAATATCGCGAAATGATCAAGTATGACACATAGAATGGATCTGCTATCCCCGTTTAAATAAAAAAATTAATTTCAGTAGGCCTTTAACGAAGTAACTTTTTTGTCATTGCCTTACTCTGATGACTTTCACTGGATGGAATGAAATGACTCACGCGGACCGATGCTTCGGTGGCGGCTTTCGCTTTCGAAGTTAGCCGTGAGAAAAATGACTGCTGCCAGGACAACTGGCATTTTAGTTCCTTCACCTTTCTCCTCCTCAGCTCGCTCATCGGGGGGAAGTCAGTGTCGTAGTTTTTATGAACAGTCCGGAATTGCCGCTCCACATTCCCCTTCTTTGGTAGTGCAACGATAGTCTGACAGATGAGGCATATGCACTTCGGAAATGACATCGTGAAAAAAAAGTAATCCCATTTCGTATGAAAGTGATCAGTTTTTTGGCTTTTTGCTTAGTCCAGCTCCTCCACTCATTTGTATACCCCCTCTTAAGTTTAGAGAAAAAAAACGAAGGCTATAAAATGGAGGCTAACTTGGTAACTGTCTAACTGGCTTGATAGTTTTGCCGCATTAGGCATAGTTGTGTGCACATGCGCAGTCAGTGGTGTGCCGTCAGGGCTGATGCTGAAGTCTATTTTTTTTTTTAATGCCATGTGATCTACTCACACTACCTATTGTGCACCCCTGGTTTAAAGAATGTGCCATGGGAAAACATGTTTTATATTCTAGTTTCTTCAAAATAGCCACCCTTTGCTCTGATTACTGTTTTGCACACTCTTGGCATTCTCTCGATGAGCTTCAAGAGGTAATCACCTGAAAGGGTTTTCACTTCACAGGTGTTGTGACGATCTGTCACTTCATATATGTTTGTGCTTCCTTGTTTTGTGTTTATTTCCGATCAGTGCTCTTATTTTGTTTCCATTTCCTTCTTGTCCCGCTGAGCGCTGTTTTTTTCCCCTCACCTGCTGTTGATTGGCAGCCGGTCCACACCGGCTGCACGTAGTGCAAAGACTTTCTGCACAGTCATTTGCTACAGAAGTCCAAACTTCATGTGACCTTCCAATTAGCCCACGTACAGTACGCAGAGAGCTTCATGGAATGGGTTCCCATGGCTGAGCAGCTGCATCTAAGCCATACATCACCAAGTCCAATGCAAAGCGTGGGATGCAGTGGTGTAAAGCACGTCGCCACTGGACTGTAGAGCAGTGGAGACGAGTTCTCCGGAGTGATGAATTACGTTTTTCCATCTGGCAATCTGATGGATGAGTCTGGGTTTGGAGGTTGCCAGGAGAACGCTACATTTCGGACTGCATTGTGCCGAGTGTGAAATTTGGTGGAGGAGGAATTATGGTGTGGGGTTGATTTTCAGGAGTTGGGCTTGGCCCCTTAGTTCCAGTGAAAGGAACTTTGAATGCTCCAGGATACCAAAACATTTTGGAAAATTCCATGCTCCCAACCTTGTGGGAACAGTTTGGAGCGGGCCCCTTCCTCTTCCAACATGACTGTGCACCAGTGCACAAAGAAAGGTCCATAAAGACATGGATGACAGAGTCTGGTGTGGAAGAACTTGACTGGCCTGCACAGAGTCCTGACCTGAACCCGATAGAACACCTTGGGGATGAATTACAACGGAGACTGAGAGCCAGGCCTTCTCGACCAACAACAGTGTGTGACCTCACCAATGCGCTTTTGGAAGAATGGTCGAAAAACTCCTATAAACACACTCCACAACCTTGTGGACAGCCTTCCCAGAAGAGTTGAAGCTGTAATAGCTGCAAAAGACATGCACCTGGGGATAGGTTGATTGGCAGCACTAAATTGGCCCTATTGTGTGAATGTGGGTGTGAATGTTGTCTGTCTATCTGTGTTGGCCCTGCGATGAGGTGGTGACTTGTCCAGGGTGTACCCCGCCTTCCGCCCGAATGCAGCTGAGATAGGCTCCAGCATCCCCCGCGACCCAAAATGGGACAAGCGGTAGAAAATGGATGGGATGGATATACAGTGGGGCAAAAAAGTATTTAGTCAGCCACCCATTGACAATCAATGGGTGGCTGACTAAATACTTTTTTGCCCCACTGTATATATAAAGTTAAAAGTTAAAGTACCAATGATTGTCACACACACGTGGTGAGATTATCCTCTGCATTTCACCCATCACCCTCACCCCCTGGGAGGTGAGGAGAGCAGTGAGCAGCAGCGGTGGCCATGACCGGGAATAATTTTGGTGATGTAACCCCCAATTCCAACCCTTGATGCTGAGTGCCAAGCTGGGAGGTAATGGGTCCCATTTGTATAGTCTTTGGTATATGACTCGATCTCAGGGCGGACACTCTAACCACTATGCCACTGAGATATATATATATATATATATATATATA
>NC_084743.1:46788901-46848901 GCF_033978785.1 Entelurus aequoreus
AAAAAAGTATGAAAATGGTTTCACATTAGTCAAAAAGTGCAAACATTTTTTTTATAATGGGGTGACTCAAAATAAAATTCTGCTTAGAGCTCTATTTTAATAAGGGGAAATCCTGTGTACTATGCTATTATTTTTTTGGGACAGATGCACCACACAGTATCGCTGTTACTAAACCCTATAGTGTGACCCTAATTTCAAGAATCACCATAAAGTGTGGTACACACCATTATAGGCAAGGCTGTCCAAAGAACAGCCAGTGGGCCATTTGCATTTTTAATTATTTTTTTTTTATTCCTGCAGTAAATTATAATGAAAATAACACAGCCTCCATTAGAACATTATGAATAGAAACCAACCTAATCTAAATGGTGAAATTCCACCACCAAACAAAAAATGGCCGACTACCTGAGCACAGCACAGGAACACCACAGGGTTTGTTTCCTGGGTTTTGCATGTCATGTTGAACATTGTGTGCTTAATTGGACACCCCGGTGTGCTTAACCCACACTGAAATATACTACTTTTTCACACATGTATATATAGTCAGAAGCAGGGACATGCAATCAGGGTAGGCAGGTGAGGAGGAACATCATGTGTCCTGATGGGAAAAAAAACAACAAAAAACACCCAAATAATAAAACAGTAAAATAAATATCAATAGTTGTCCATTAAACTGTGTTATAAATGTATTTTCTGTATGATTGGAATTGCTTTTTAACATTTACTTGAGTAAAAAACACAAAATTTGCATATTCGGGACAGATTTCATTTCCCAATGGCCCACGGCTAAAAACTATTTATAAATCTGTTTGTCCTGCTTTTGTGTAATTACAATCTATATCCTGATGGCAGAATGTTGGACAAGTGCTGACCAGGGTGAGAGCTGTCTGCCAGGATTTTCTTTGCTCTGCCAAGACAGCGAGAGCAAGCAATGTCCTCTATGGAGGGCAGAGAGTGGCCGATCATCTTCTCCGCTGTCCGGGTCAACAGCTGCAGAGCCTTCCTGTCTGCAGCAGACCAGGCAGCAAAAGTGTGTGTTTCAAAAACGTGTGTGTGTTTGAAAGAGAAAGAGGAAAAGGGCGTGGCTTATTGCAGGTCTGCTTGCACAATGTCGCAAAATGATGTTAGCAAATATATTTTTTACACTATGAATTTCTAGTTTGTACACTGTATAATCTACAGCCAGTTTAATGTTTTTAATGCAAGTGTGACATCATTATGTTGGATAATCAGACAAAAGAGAAGCTGGAGGCTGAGGTCCAAAACCAGCTGTGATAAAATGAGTTATGAATTTTTTTTTGTTTTTACTGTGCTAGCATGTTAAATGTTAGCTTAATATCAGTAAAGTTATGTTACAAAAAAGTAAATGAGAGCAAAATTATGATGCAAATGTTTTTTAAGTTTTTTTGCTTTTTTTTTTTTTTGATTGCAAAAAAAGACACATTTCTCTCCACGGTACATGGGAAGAATCCAAATAAGCTTGGATAAAAATTATTTTGCTTAAATAAAGCATATTAATTTATAAGTGTATTCCAGTGCTTTTTGTGTGCTTCAAGGTGGGCCGAATCAAAAAGTTGATGCCATAACATTAAGAAAAAAAAGCACATGCTACAGAATGCTAGCACAGGGGTTAGTGTGTGTGCCTCACAATATGAAGGTATTGGGTCTGATCTCGTGACTGTGGGTTCCCTCCGGTTACTCCGGCTTTCTCCCACCCCCAAAGACATGCATCTGGGGATAGGTTGATTGGCAACACTAAATTGGCCCTAGTGTGTGAATGTGAGTGTGAATGTTGTCTGTCTATTTGTGTTGGCCCTGCGATGAGGTGGCGACTTGTCCAGGGCTTTCCGCCTAAGTGCAGCACCCCCTGTGACCCCGAGAGGGACATGCGGTAGAGAATGGGTGGATGCTACAAAATGCAATAGAAGGCAGAATCAGTTTTTGTGGTGACTCAGTGGAATCAATCAAATGAATACAAAGCAATAAGAAAATTCAATTTAAAAATAAATATTTAAATAATGTTTTTGATTCGTACAACAGGGAGGAAGAAAAATAGCTACAAGATGTAATTTATTTATACTAGTGCTGTTAAATGATCAACATTCACTTGCTTGCATAATTCAAATAAACTTTTTGTTTTATCCCAATATTTGCACACCATTTTTTGTCAGAACGTAACACAGGAATTTATTTTTAATGTTTTACATGCACTTGAAAATTGGCCAACAGTTTTAATCATCAGGCTTTTTTTAAGGGAAGCTAGTATTTTCTTACATATTGGTACCTATTGTTGTGTATTTATGGTCTGCATAAGTCCCGAAAATTTGAAATCAAACCGCGGAGGCATTGCAGGGATATTTATAAAACAATCTTGCCTTTCATCATACTTTCTCCCAACGATATGTTTGGAATTTGCTCCATTTGTGACGTCTGCCGATCTCTCCATACAACGAGTCCGCCTTTTTAATTCATGCAGGAGCGTTTGTAGTCCAAAACGTGTCCATGATGAAACCCAATGAAGGAAAAAGCTGTTGGTTGCTTTAACCGGCACTAATCACTATACTTTCAGCCTCATCCAAAGTAAAAAGTGCCTTAATTTTTACTTATATGATTTGTAGCATTGTGCCTACAACTGTGAAGAAGTCGCTCCGGGTGTGTTCAAATCACTTTGATGAGTTCTGCTTCACAAACCTGCACTATAGTATAAAGATGGATTTTCTGAAAAACTGATTTTAATGGCGGGCTTAGTGCCTGCTATTTATGGGAATGTAGAAGACAATGAAATGGTAAGTAGTAACAGTAAGTTAGAATGTTAGAAATGTTAGCTCGATATGTTGTGTAGCTAGCTTAGCCTTCTAATGTAACACAACAGCATCACCGTCCTCCGGCAAAATAAAGAACGAGTTTCCCAAAAAATCATTTGAATTGGATGAGTGCTGACTGTGTTTGTCAATGGACGAGTAAGTATAAAGTAATATAATCCGTTAAGACGTCAGCAATGTAGCTCGTAGCGTAGCTATAGCTTCTAGCCTATTGTTTACAAGGGGCCGTAGCAGCAGTGCAGTGGAATTATTAACATGACATAAAATAAAAAATATTTTTATTGTCTATTGCTTGTATTCCGAAATGTGACTTTTCCGGAAAGTGAAAAAGCTGTGGTGGTCAACCAAGCCAAGATGGCTGTTGTGCAGCAAACAGAGTGCAAACTATCTGAGTACACAAGGGGCGTAGCTCTTCCTGCAAAAAGCGGATACGAGCAAAAAAATCTAACTATTCAATAGAAAACAATATTTGTCGGAGGTATCAAGGCTTATACGTCAATGGAGACATGTCGAACAATCTTGTGCTCCAGACATCATTCTACAAAACAGATGCAAACTTGGAAAAGCATTAAGGTCTACAAGTTCTTTGTGTGTGGCTGGGTCAAGAAAATTGGTATCAAGACTCTACCGGACAAATCATGCATCGTTTTTGCACGGGCAAGGTTGCATTTCATGATTTAACTTTGCATCTACAGTCATGTTTGTTGCCTTTTTGCTGTTGCACGCGCCATTTGCAAGTACACAATTGTTTCCCCATCTTTACCAAACTATACCTATACATCTAAATGTTGTGTATGTGGTGAAAGCTTCATTCATGACTGCTGCCTTTGGTAAAAGCTTAACTCTTCTAGGTTTTATTCACATTTTATTTATTTTATTTAGACTCGCCAAGTTGGTGCTTTACGAAACACTCGTAGCAAAATGATCACTTTAAACTTTTGCATTCTATGGCTCTGCTCCCTTGGACTGGAGTGAGTGTTGCTTTTCTCGTCATCTCTCGTAAAATCTTGCACTGTTCTTCCCTCTTCAGGAACTCTAAAGAAACCTTAATCCTTTTTGCGATTTCAACAGTTAGTACTACCGAAAATAATGCAAGCATAGGCCATTTTTCTTCGAGAAAGGCTAAATGGCGCCTTGTAGCGGGCCGTGCTTTTCCCACCTAGGCCTTCAGTGATGTCCTGTGTCCAATGATTACCTCTCAGAATACCATCATTTATGTCACCACATGACCATTGCTGGAGAAATACTATAGAGAAACACATTTACGCACTACTGGGCATTGAATCACCACATCAACGCTGTACAAAACGGGTTATTTTCTGGCACATTTAAAACTTAATAAACCCGCATCAGCAATTAAAACATATCTTACTGTCAAAATTAAAACGGCAAAAAATATATTAAACATGAAAAAAAAAATCATAAAATATCTGAACTCACGAGCTTCCGAGGTTGGCCGACATCGTCTTACAAGATGTAGTTTTTCTTTAAATATCCTTTTTGAAAATGGCCTTGCAAATATATGTGTTGTCTTGTCTAATCATAAAAGATGCAGACGAGGCGTGTTGGCTGAGTTCCTAAAGTTTACTCCACAGCGTGCTCATCAAAAACATCCAGCTGCCGGCATGTCTACATTAAACAACCTAAACGGGGCTACTGCCCATGCTCTTCACTACTGTGGCATGCTGGGTAATGGACTTCTTATGTTACCTGGCTCATAACATCACTATATATATGCCTTTGGCCAGCTACAAGGCCTTACTGTCAACAACTCGTGATCTGATTGGCTATCGCAACTGTCTGTCAAAAGTTTGTGTCCGTACACTTACAGTGCACGGACGCCTGCATTGTTGATTCTGAAGGCCCCGGCAGATTTGGTACAGCATGGCAACAAAAGCTATCTGAATTCTGATTGGATAAAAACTCTATAACCTAAAAACAACAGCGCTGGAAGGACATGAAGAGAATATGAATACTTTAAGATATTTAGGGAAAGTAAATTAAAAAATACTTTTATCTTTAATTATGATCATGATTTCTGGTTATGTTAGGTCAGCAGAGAAGGCCTTGCTGGCCCTGACGGCACACCACTGCTAGTACCCATTGAGAAAAGATGGGTGTAGCTGGTGTTCGTAGAACCGATAAACAAATAAAGCCCGAAATCTAAAAGGGTCTGGTAAAAGAGGCATGGTAGCATGTTTTACTAAGCATTTGGAGCACAACCCATAGAGGGCGCCACAAATTTAATTTACCTTCCAACATTTTGCAAAAGAAGGGCTGTGTGTGATAAGGAACAGGTGGTGTGAGTGTGTGTGTGTGTGTGTGTGTGTGTGTGTGTGTGTGTGTGTGTGTGTGTGTGTGTGTGTGTGTGTGTGTGTGTGTGTGTGTGTGTGTGTGTGTGTGTGTGTGTGTGTGTGTGTGTGTGTGTGTGTGTGTGTGTGTGTGTGTGTGTGTGTGTGTGTGTGTGTGTGTGGAGCCTGGGGGAATTGTCATCTGCCTGCCTACTACAGGTTTGAAATTCACACCTCCCAGACTGACCATGCCGCAAACAGGATGCAGTCCCGAGTGCAGTGTGTAGTCAAGCACACTACTGGTGTTTTGGGAGGGGGGGGTTAAACACTCAGTATTAATGGCATGCAAGCGTCTGTCAGACACCGACAAATACACAGCATGGTGATGATGGGAAGTGTGTGTGTGTGTGTGTGTGTGTGTGTGTGTGTGTGTGTGTGTGTGTGTGTGTGTGTGTGTGTGTGTGTGTGTGTGTGTGTGTGTGTGTGTGTGTGTGTGTGTGTGTGTGTGTGTGTGTGTGTGTGTGTGTGTATCCGCCCATTGGCACCATTACACTCCATTATGGATGAGCAATTTCGACACACACGTATCACACATGCGTAACTAATGGGTTCGCATTTTGTCATGGAAATCTGTTGCTGCTGCATGTTTCCCCTCATAGAATGGCATCCCAATATTTATTTATTTTAAACAAAAAAAATTGCAACTGTAAAAGTATGCATGCATAATTTTTACGTTTTCTTCATTTGACCAAGCAAATACAAAAAAGTTGCTGATGTGTGCTGACTTCCAGGTTAAAAGTGTAACGGGCCCGCTGAAAGATTTGTTCTATGTCGGTCAAAGACATCCATCCATCCATTTTCTACCGCTTGTCCCTCTCGGGGTCGCGGGGGGTGTTGGAGTCTATCCCAGCTGCTTTCGGGCGGTAGGCGGGGTACACCCTGGACAAGTCACCACCTCATCGCAGGGCCAACACAGATAGACGGACAACATTCACATTCACACTCACATTCACACACTAGGGCCAATTTAGTGTTTCCAATCAACCTATCCCCAGGTGCATGTCTTTGGGGGCGGGAGGAAACCCACACAGTCACAGGGAGAACATGCAAACTCCACTCAGAAAGATCCCGAGCCCAGGATTGAACCTTCATATTATGAGGCACACGTACTAACCAGTGTGCCACCATGCTGCACCGATCAAAGACAGTAGGTCATTATTATGATTATACAGTTGTAATTCAAAACGAAAAAATACAAGTAGTCTGCTGATGTAAAATGAATTGTGTTTTAGAAAAAATAAATGCCATGATCATATTTTTATTTATTTCAGACATGCCGAACAAGTTACATTAATGAACATCACATTTGCACAATTCACCATCCTGAAAAGGAGTAGGAAGAAGCAAATTAAGGCCCAAAAACTCCTTTGTCAATGTCTATTATTCATGTTCAACATGTGTTGCTAGTTGCAACAAGTATAAGAAGTTGGGTAATGTACCACATGATGCAATACCAAGTAATGTAGGGGTGTCTTGATGTGTCATTTTCTGTTTGAATTGCTTTATATATATATTTATAAAGTCCGAAATTACTTAGCGTCACAGTCAGCATCACAGACATCGTTGACCACATGTACCGCCGCATGGCTAGCTAAGTTTTCTTCATTTTTGTCATAGTGATCATAATGTCATAGTCATCTCAAAAAGATGATAACTTGCAACATTTGTGCTACGACTTGCAGCAATGTGTTTGCGTATGTTAGACACATGCTTGTATGCCTAATGCATCGTTTAAGTGTGCTTTCCCTAAATGCACAAGAGTTTTTTCCAACTTCTCAGCCTTCAAAACTCACAGCTGTCGCCATAAATATGGCAAGAGTAGGACTGATATGTATAGTGCAGAAGGTTTAACTTGTAATATTGTCTCATGTAGCGCGAAGTGCGATGATATACGGCAGTGGTCCCCAACCACCGGGCCGCGGACCGATTGGTACCAGGCCGCACAAGAAAAGAAAAAAAACGTTTTTTTAAATTTTTATTAAATCAACATAAAACACACAATATATACATTATGATATCAATATAGATCAGTACAGTCTACAGAGATACAGTCCTTAAGCACACATGATTATATTTCTTTATAAAAAAAAATAGAAAAATACCACCCCCCCCCCCCCCCACCCCCCAGTTCTGGGACCCTGTTTCTACCATCTGTTGAGGTAAGAGAAGGGAACTGAACTTATTGTGGAAGACTACAATAAAAAGATGAGACAGTCAATTGCTCAATAACAATAACAATAACAGTGAATAACAGTGAAATACTTTTTCATAACATGGTCACTACTGCCTAGTTTCTTTTGTTATATTCTTATTTTACTGTTATATTTTTATTCTCATTGTTGCTTTTTATTTTTATTCTATTGTAATATTGTTCTATTTTGTCTCCATTTATACCCCCATTATTTACTTTTTACTTTTTACAATTTTGTACACTGCTGCTGGAATTTAAATTTTCCTGAGGGAACTCTCCTGAAGGAATCAATAAAGTACTATCTAATCTATCTAATCTTAACTTTGATCCTCAAAATACCCTCATTAGTCATCACGTGACTGTGAAAGGGACAATATATAAGAGCAACACGTTTGTTGTTATAGGTCGTAATGATGATGGCCTTGTTGTAGGAAAAATTAAAAAGGTTGTCATTCATAAAAATGTAACAGTGAATTTTATCTCTGAGGTATATCAGGCTGTTCGTCAACCTTACATTAATGCCTATTACAATACACGTATGCATAACTTCTCTGTTAGTCAAGCAGAGCTGTTAGATTACTACCCACTGTCTGAATATTTTATTCGGGGCGTGTCCTCACTAATTCTTCACCATTCAGTCCCTAGATTCATGTCATCCATCTGTGAGGAAATAAAAGTCATCATCCTCAGAACTTTACCCAACCTGTCTGAGGATATTGTACAACTGGTCGTCTCAACACTGAAAAGCTCAGGTGTGGAATCAAAAGCAGACCTCAAGTATGTAGCGCAGGATGAGATCAAAGACCTCTTGCCTGTTATCCAGCAAAGGAAACTTCTGGAGGCATTCAAAATGGGTAACTATCAATCTTGTGTTTGTAGTTCTCCCATCTAGTTAAAGTTACAGTAATTGTTGAGAAAGAATTACACTCATTTGACATAGAATGAATACATTCGAGTAGAGATTTGCACCTGTCAGATATTCTACAGTTCTCCCAAAAGCCTTAATGCAGTTGTATTCCAAACAATTGTTTGAATTGACATGCATGCATATGGGAGAAATTTTGAATCTAGTGATGTACACATTTTGCTTTATTTCTATGCGTTTTAGAAACTACAACAGTCGTGCTTGATCTCCACCCCTTGCCAGATGACTTGGTACATCAAAAGTCTGCAGGCGGAAGTCTGTCTTTGTTCTCCAGTCCATTGCCTTGCTCTTCTTCATCTTCACTGGCTGGCTTTTCGCCCTTGTCAAGCTCTTCACCAGCTTCAGCACCTCCTGAGATCGGTAGGTTGTGAGTTCAAACCCCGGGCCGAGTCATACCAAAGACTATAAAAATGGGAGCCATTACCTCCCTGCTTGGCACTCAGCATCAAGGGTTGGAATTGGGGGTTAAATCACCAAAAATGATTACCGGGCACGGCCACCGGTGCTGCCCACTGCTCCCCACTGCTCCTCTCACCTCCCAGGGGCTGATCAAGGGTGATGGGTCAAATGCAGAGAATAATTTCGCCACACCTAGTGTGTGTGTGACAATCATTGGTACTTTAACTTTAACTTAACTTTGTTCTCAGAGTGGAGTAAGCCAGCCCGCCATAATATCCAGTAAATGGCATGAAACCTTTCAAATCCCATGGGATAAAATGCCTGCTGAAGTGCAATCAGCTATCGCCAACAGCAGGAGACCTGCTCCTGACAAGCGACGCCAAATGATTAGAATCCTTGTGGATGAAATGAGAAGGTAAGAGGCTAATCCAACGCGCAGTGAGTGTCTCGTAATCTGCCAAAAAATTGTTAAGCAGTACCCATGTAGTTTTGCTGATATGACACCAGAAGGTGCCATCATTAGTGGAGGTTTTACTTCATTCCTCACTCAAATGAAAACACGCATTGAGAACATCAATCGTGAAGGAACAACCAAACCACTCAGAACAAAAAGACGGTTTGGACAAATGCAGAAATATTGTATTCTTACATTTTAATTAAATTATGCTCCCAACTGCCATGTTATATTTTGTCACAAGTCATCATGGTGACCTATTTTTTCTACAGATGTCTGCCACTGCAGCCGATGTGGAGCGGACTCTGACCCTCCCGACCAGTCCACGACTGATACTGCTGGGTAAGTGTCTCATGGAGCGCAGAACTTAAGTCTGTTTGTCTTAAAGCTAAGAACCATAATGCTCAGTCTACCCTTCCTGTGGATGAAGATGGGGAGTTGACTCTTCGTATCATCCAGCTGTTGATGGCCTATTTTGATGAAAGAAGAATTGCACTGATACTCCTTGCAGATGTAAGTTTAGCACTATTAAGCTACAAAAGCAAACAAACATCTAAATTAATATTATAAATATTCTAAAATTCAATGTTTTTTTGTTATTGTTTTTCAATCTCTTACCCACCAAATTATGCAGAAATATTGTATTCCTACATTTTAATTAAATTATGCTCCCAACTGCCATGTTATATTTTGTCACAAGTCATCATGGTGACCTATTTTTTCTACAGATGTCTGCCACTGCAGCCGATGTGGAGCGGACACCGACCCTCCCGACCAGTCCACGACTGATACTGCTGGGTAAGTGTCTCATGGAGTGCAGGACATAAGTCCGTTTGTCCTAAACTTATGTATACTATGCTCTCCTGCAGATGTATTTGTATCATTGTTGTTTTTGTCATTCCGAACATTGGAAAGTAATGATTTGCAGCAGTACACCTTAGGAGACTAGATGTAAACAAAGTAAAGAGAGAGCAATATATTCTTGGGTGTGAGGTGGCCATTCCAAATACCTTTTAAAATGTTACCCATATTGGATACTGTTTAGGAACATAAACTGCATTTCTTGACTGTACCAGTTGCTGGTGACAAAGTCACAATAAAACGTTGGATGATCAGCATGGAAGGTGATGTCATCTGCGAAGGCGTCCAACCTAGCTTCATCTCAGGGCTCGCTGCCCTTCTTGCCACCTACTATGTGTTCAACTTGGAATACCAAGAGGAAGGTGCTCGGACATTGGAATTTGTTCAAAAGTAAATCCTCTTCATACTGTTAGGATATTTTGCCCCTTTTCTCACCTCTGTTCAGGAATTTGACTTGTCATTTCCCCAATTTTGTGCCTTAAATCAATGACTCTTCTGTTCCTTTGTGGACCTTCTTATTAGGGACCGAAGCACCAGTTTGACTCTAAGATACAGAGAAGGTAGGTAATGTGCAGGTAAAGATATGTTGACTGGGTCAAAGAAGGAAGCACCTGTTTGACCCCAGGATGCAGAAAAAGTAGGTAATTTGCAGGTAAAGATATGTTGACTGGGTGATGGCAGGAAGCACCAGTGTGACCCGAGGATGCAGAGCAAGTAGGTAATGTGCGGGTGAAGATATGTTGAATGGGTAAAGGCAGGAAGCACCAGCGTGACCCCACTATGCAGAGAAGGTAGGTAATGTGCGGGTGAAGGTATGTTGAATGGGTGAAAGAAGGAAGCGCCGGTGTGGTCGAGGCAATGCAGACAAGGTAGGTAATGTGCAGGTGAAGATATGTTGTATGGTGAAAGAAAGAAGCACCAGTGTGATCCCAGGATGCAGGGAAGGTAGGTAATGTGCAGGTAAAGATATGTTGAATGGGTAAAGGCAGGAAACACCAGCTAGACTCCAGGATACAGAGAAGGTAGGTAATGTGCAGGTAAAGATATGTTGAATGGGTAAAGGCAGAAAGCACCAGCGTGACCACACTATGCAGAGAAGGTAGGTAATGTGCAGGTAAAGATATGTTGAATGTGTAAAGGCAGGAAACACCAGTGTGACCCCAGGATGCAGAGAAGATAGGTAATGAGCAGGTAACGATATGTTAAATGGGTGAAAGCAGGAAACATCAGCGTAAATACACGTAGATGGAGAGAAAACACATAAATAGAGAGAGGGATTGGGGAGTCTTTAGCATTGTCTTCCTCTCTGAATTTGTCTTAATGGGTTTTAGAGCATTCACTCATCTACAGCTGTGGTTATGATTTAGGCTCACATATATCCTAAAATTGATATGAATATTTGTGCAGTGCATATTCCTAAATTAACAATGTGAGGGGAGTTCTGTATCGACTGCAAGTAATCTTCAATCACAACAGAATATCTAATATGCTTTCTCTCTTTTTAGGCGATTCATTGGCGTTAACCCTGAGAGGGGAACAAAGGCTAGCCAGGGAAAAGTGGACCGGGAAGCTTGTCCTGAAAAAGGCAGCAACTGTAAATCCTCACGTAGCCATCCTTATAAAAAATCTCACAGACCTTGAGTGGGGCTTTATGTAGCTGACAACTAAACACTTGACTCGTGTTTAGTTATTTGTCTCCAGTTTGAAATTAAGTGGACATGTTATAAATGTTAAAATGCTTTACTGAAAATAAGAAGAATGCACTAAATGTACATTGAATGTATTTGATGCGTTTTAAAATAATTGGTTAATAAAAGCATAAACTTGCAAGGCCATTTCTCCAGTCATTTTTATGCCAGCAGATTGCAGGGGTTTTGATTTTGAAAAATTAAAAGTTCAACTCATTAACTTCTAGTGGCATTATACTGTAAAGCTCAGTCTATAATGCTTACAATTATTTTACTGTAATTAACTGTTAATGGATATTACAGTAGATACACTAAAATAACAGTGTAATGCCGCTAAACAGATGACAGTATTATGCTGTGAAGCGTATATTTGATACAGCACAGTACTGTGATACCTTATACAGTAATAAACTGTAGTGATAAATCACAGTATGTGTGCTGTAGAAAAACAGTATTATACTGGAACCATTAGCTGCCAGTAGGTTACTGTAATTAAACGGTGACAATTTTTACAGTGTGATTTAACAAATTATTTGACATGCATGAATAAGTGGGCAGCAGGGTGGAACAGGGGTTAGTGCGTGTGCCTCACAATAAGAAGGTCCTGGGTTCCATCCCCGGAACTCCGGGTCTTTCTGTGTGGAGTTGGCATGTTGTCCCCGTGACTGCGTGGGTTCCCTCCGGGCATTCCGGCTTCCTCTCACCTCCAAAGACATGCACCTGCATGGAGATAGGTTGATTGGCAACACTAAATTGGCCCTAGTGTGTGAATGTTGTCTCTCTATCTGCATTGACCCTGTGATGAGGTGGCGACTTGTCCAGGGTGTACGACGCCTTCCGTCAGAGTGCAGCTGGGATAGGCTCCAGCACTCCCGCAACCCTGAAAGAGACAAGTTGTAGAAAATGAATGGATGGGTGAATAAGTACAAAACATGCAACAAATTCAACTGAAGCTTGATTTTATTTTATTTTTTAAGTATAAAAATAATTTTGCATGGGCGGGGGCTTAATGGAGGGCTTAAAATAAAATTCTGCTTAGGTACCCAATTTAGCCAGGGTGGGCCTGTTGATGCACTTTTTGTCACCAATAAGACATTTCTATTTTGTATTAGGGAATGTATACACCAGAGGTGTCAAACTCATTTTAGTTCGGGGGCCACATTGGAGAAAAATCTACTCCCAAGTGGGCCGGACTGGTAAAATCACGGCACGATAACTTCAAAATTAAGACAACTTCAGATTGTTTTCTTTGTTTAAAAATAGAACAAGCACATTCTGAAATTGTACAAATCATAATGTTGTTTTTTTTTGCTTTTTTTTGTACAATTACCTTTTGCAGTTAATAGTATATATACTTTATTTGTCGTTATTTATATTTTTTTAATAAATTATGTGATAATGTTCATCAGTCAACTCATTGGTGTTAATTTTTAATCTATCAAGATAAAAAAAATGATATCAAAATCAAATTACAAGATGTTATTTATGTAGTTTGATCATTTTCCTCGACTGATGTACTAACATCATGTGGTTTATTTTGTACACATGTAGCATCATCTACAAAGATACAAAGAATTGCGATTGTGACATCCAGTGGACACATATAGAACAGCTGTTTCTTTCATTCAAAAATTTCAGGTTCATTTTTATACTTAGCAAACTCATCCCGCGGGCCGGATAAAACTTGTTCGCGGGCCTGATCCGGCCCTCGGGCCATACGTTTGACACCCCTGGTATGCACTAAAAACATATTTCTAAATTCACAGCAAATTACTGGTTAATAATTGCTTTACTTTCATTCAAACATTTACACTAATTTACTGTAACTGCCAACTGTGGTTTAACGGTTAATTACAGCAACGTTAAACTAAACGCTCTAACTTCATAGTAAAAATTACAGCTATATGCTGTAACTTCACAATTGTAATTTTGTAGTTAATCACAATTGTAATTGTGTAGTTAATTATGCTCTGGGTTTACCAGCATGCCGCCACCTTATACTGTACAAAAGTGTGCAACATAGTCTACGGAACAATTTGAATTTACAGAAATGTGTTGCGCTATTACAAATGACTATGATTACAGTATATTACTGTGAAATAAAAGTTATAAGGGTATTGTAATGATTACAGTCATTTGTTGTACTGTTACCAACGAACGAGATTTCTCTATAGAATTTCCTCTCTGGTCAACAAAAGCACCATGAAGATTCTAGCGGGAACTCTCATTCAACCCTTTTTCGATTATGCATGCACCTCCTGGTACCCTAGCACCTTCAAAACCCTCAAATCTAGACTCCAACCATCCCAGAACAAGCTAGTCAGATTACTTCTAGACCTCCACCCCAGATCACACCTCATTCCTACCCACTTCTCCAAAGTGGGCTGGCTCAGGGTGGAGGACAGAGTAAAACAACTTGCACTGAGCCTAGTCTATAAAATCCGCTACACCTCCCTGATACCGAAGTACATGTCAAACTATTTCCATAACGTAAATGACCGCCATAACCACAACACCAGGGGGAGCTCCACTAACCACGTTAAACCCAGATTCCGATCTAACAAAGGTCTTAACTCATTCTCTTTCTATGCCACATCAATATGGAATGCACTCCCAACAGTTGTAAAAGAAAGGGCATCTCCATCCTCCTTCGAAACCGCACTAAAAGAACACCTCCAGGCAACTTCAATCCTAAACTAACACCCTCCCTTCCACATCCTACCTCCCCGTATTGTAAATAATCAAATGGAAATAATCAAATGTAGATACTTAATCTTATGCTTTCTGATCTCTCTCTCTCTCTCTATGTCCACTACTTGCTGTACATATCCTACCAAGTCAGTCCTACACTGTTCCAATGTCCATTTCTCTAAAGATGCAATTGTTGATGACTGAAGTGTTGATATCAACCAAACCTAACCCCCCCACCGCCCCCCCACATCCCACACCCCGAATTGTAAATAATGTAAATAATTCAATGTATATACTCTGATGATTATCTTGTGTGATGACTGTATTATGATGATAGTATATATCTGTATCATGAATCAATTTAAGAAGAACCCGACTTAAACAAGTTGAAAAACTTATTCGGGTGTTACCATTTAGTGGTCAATTGTACGGAATATGTACTGCACTGTGCAATCTACTAATAAATGTTTCAATCAATCAAAAAAAACAGTAAATGATTACAGTCCTTTACTGTTGAGTTGAGTTGAGTTTGTGTTTATTTGGAACATGCATGCATACAACATGATCATCACAATTTCCAGTTTCTCTATTCAACATGTTCGAAAGGGAGTAGGAAGAAGCAGAGCTTATTTAATCCTACCCCTTTTCCTTTACATAGCAGTTGCTAAAACGTTTGTTCACTTCCTGTTCTCATTTTATTCACAATATACTCCATAAGTAATAACAATACAAATAAATGATAATTAATGAAGTAAGTTGGTGAGATAAGTAAGATTATCTGGAAAATGGATGGATGGATGAAATCAATTCAGAATGTTTATCATGGTTCTTATTCTCTGTACTTTGTAAACACTTTGAGTTTGTAGAGTTTCTTGAAGTGGATCATATTAGTACATTGTTTAGTGTCCTGGGCATGACGTTAAAGTGCATCCAGCAGTGGAGGCTTCTCTATGGGGTCTTGGGGCACTAGGAGGTTAACCCCTTTACTACTGTTACCCCAGGTGGCCCTTGGCAAAGGCCTAGTACCTGACTGCCCCCTAGCCAGGGATACGGTGAAGACCTCAACGGCAGAGCAGGCGAAAGACGGTAGATTTAAGAACTACCACAACGGCTGCATGCAGCAGAAAAGGGTCCCCAGTTGTCTTTGACTCCATGCCACTGGACCCTGACCCGATTCTGTCAAGGATCGTGTGGTGACTGTCTGTGCACCAGTATCCCCACATTAAACACTCACGCACAGGCATCCTCCATAAAGAGATACCCCCCTACCAGGAGGATCCTCATACTCGTTCGAGTGACCGCCGATGATGATGATGATTATCAGGGCTGTGAATCTTTGGGTGTCCCCTGATTCGATTCAATATCGATTCTTGGGGTCACGATTCGATTCAAAATCGATTTTTTTTTTCAATTCAACACGATTCTCGATTCAAAAAAGATTTTTTCCCGATTCAAAAGGATTCTCTATTCATTCAATACATAGGATTTCAGCAGGATCTACCCCAGTCTGCTGACATGCAAGCAGAATAGTAGATTTTTGTAAAAAGCTTTTATAATTGTAAAGGACAATGTTTTATCAACTGATTGCAATAATGTAAATTTGTTTTAACTATTAAATGAACCAAAAATATGACTTATTTTATCTTTGTGAAAATATTGCACACAGTGTGTTGTCAAGCTTATGAGATGCGATGCAAGTGTAAGCCACTGTGACACTATTGTTCTTTTTTTTTTTTTTTATAAATGTCTAATGATAATTTCAATGAGGGATTTTTAATCACTGCTATGTTGAAATTGTAACTAATATTGATGCTGTTGTTGATAATATTCATTTTTGTTTCACTACTTTTGGTTTGTTCTGTGTCATTTTTGTGTCTCCTCTCAATTGCCTGTTTATTGCAGTTCTGAGTGTTGCTGGGTCGGGTTTGGTTTTGGAATTGGATTGCATTGTTATGGTATTGCTGTGTATTGTTTTGTTGGATTGATTAATTAAAAAATAAAAATAAAAATTAAAAATTAAAAATAATAATAATAAAAATAAAAATAAATCTATTTTTTAAAAATGAGAATCGATTCTGAATCGCACAACGTGAGAATCGCGATTCAAATTCGAATCGATTTTTTCCCAAACCCCTAATGATTATTATTGTTTGATTTCTTTACTTAAAGGCCTACTGAAACCCACTACTACCGACCACGCAGTCTGATAGTTTATATATCAATGATGAAATCTTAACATTGCAACACATGCCAATACGGCCGGGTTAACTTATAAAGTGCAATTTTAAATTTCCCGCTAAACTTCCGGTTGAAAATGTCTATGTATGATGACGTATGCGCGTGACGTCAATCGTTGAAATTGAAGTATTCGGCCCCATTGAATGCAATACAATAAGCTCTGTTTTCATCTCAAAATTCCACAGTATTCTGGACATCTGTGTTGGTGAATCTTTTGCAATTTGTTTAATGAACAATGAAGACTGCAAAGAAGAAAGTTGTAGGTGGGATCGGTGTATTAGCGGCGGACTACAGCAACACAACCAGGAGGACTTTGAGATGGATAGCAGACACGCTAGCCGCCGACCTCACCTTGACTTCCTCCGTCTCCGGGCCGCAGACCGCATCTATGATCGGGTGAAGTCTTTAGTCGCTCCGTCGATCGCTGGAACGCAGGTGAGCACGGGTGTTGATGAGCAGATGAGGGCTGGCTGGCGTAGGTGGAGCGCTAATGTTTTTAGCATAGCTCTGTGAGGTCCGGTTGCTAAGTTAGCTTCAATGGCGTCGTTAGCAACAGCATTGTTAAGCTTCGCCAGCCTGGAAAGCATTAACCGTGTATTTACATGTCCATGGTTTAATAGTATTGTTGATTTTCTGTCTATCCTTCCAGTCAGGGGTTTATTTATTTTACTTCTATCTGCATTTAAGCACGATGCTATTACGTTAGCTCCGTAGCTAAAGAGCTTCACCGATGTATTGTCGTGGAGATAAAAGTCACTGTGAATGTCCATTTCGCGTTCTCAACTCTCATTTTTAAGAGGATATAGTATCCGAGGTGGTTTAAAATACAAATCCGTGATCCACAATAGAAAAAGGAGAGAGTGTGGAATCCAATGAACCCTTGTACCAAAGTTACGGTCAGAGCGAAAAAAGATACGTCCTGCACTGCACGCTAGTCCTTCACTTTCACGTTCCTCATCCACGAATCTTTCATCCTCGCTCAAATTAATGGGGTAATCGTCGCTTTCTCGGTCCGAATCTCTCTCGCTGCATTGAAAACAATGGGGAAATGTGAGCAGCCCTTCCTCCTGTGACGTCACGCTACTTCCGGTAGGGGCAAGGCTTTTTTTTATCAGAGACCAAAAGTTGCAAACTTTATCGTCGTTGTTCTATACTAAATCCTTTCAGCAAAAATATGGCAATATCGCGAAATGATCAAGTATGACACATAGAATGGATCTGCTATCCCCGTTTAAATAAATAAAAATTCATTTCAGTAGGCCTTTAACTGTGACAAATGACTGTTACATGCTGTGAAATCCTTTGTAAATGTATGTGCAGATCATTAAATTAAATTATGATGTTTTTTTTAGAGAAACAATAAAAGCAAATCAATTGCAAATAAACCAAATAAATGCTGGGCGGGTTATTGCAGTTAATTAACTACAACATTGAACGTATTCCACGGTTTTATTTTATTTTATGAGAGGTTTTTTTCATTAACTGTAAGCGAATAATAATACGAAATTTCAAAAAATACGTTCATGCTTTATATTCAAATTCATTGAGATGCACGTGTTTACAAATCTGCCCAAAAATATAAATAAAAAGAAAAGGCATGAGAAAGTTTGCACTTCTTTGCAATAAAGGGTTAACGTTAGCCTTCTTCCCTGCAGCCAAGTTCTCCCACAGTACTTTTTTCCCCAAAACTGGACGCCTGCAATACACAAAGTCGTCCCAGGGCTCCGATAGCTGAGGGACTTTTTGCGCACAGCGCGAGTTTGGCGTGTCGTCTGCGTAATGAATGACCATGCATGCGCGGTGCAGGAGAAAGGCGTCGTTTAGCACCCAATGATGAAGTGCAAACAGGCCATCATCGACTCTTATTGCTGGGGGGGTTGCGGTGTCAATCTCCACACCTCCGTGGAAGTGTCTCCCTGCACAGGACGCGTTATGTGACATATGCATTCAAATAACACCTTGCACTCACACCTACACCCCCCCCCCCCCCCCCCGACCCTCTCTGCTGCGCTTTTGGCACCAAACTAATGGCAATTTAACGTGCAAAACAAAAATGTTGTTTACCGAATATGAATCGATGCATATTAAAAGGCACATCATTATGCACCAAAAGAAGCACTTATAGGGGAATTCCGACTTTCTAAATATGCCCAAATAAATTCCACTGCTTGCTCCACTGTGGCCTTTAAACAACTTCTCGCACCATAATGACGTCATTATACATGGGATTTTAAGTAGAAGTGTTTATCGAAAGGAAAAAATGTTCCGTTGAGGTATTTCAAATATTTTCATCAGTTTCTGTTAGGTCACTTAGGGAAGAAAAAGGCATGAGGCCAAAACCAAGTTTCTGCAGACACAATCAGTACACCAAATGGGGACCAAAGTGCTGCCAGAAATGCATTAAAGCTTGAGTATAATATTAGTTATTGCATTTTATTTTGCTTTGCCATGCACCTTTTGCACAAAGCTAGGATGTTTTGCTCAGATAGCATAGATTTGATCTATAGGATTGCATTTAGCATATTTAATGTACAACCCCCCAAAGGTTGTAGATAGATATATATATATAATAGATATATATAGATAGATAGTACGTTATTGATTCCTTCAGGAAAGTTCCCTCAGGAAAATTACAATTCCAGCAGCAGTGTACAGAATTGAGATCGAATTTAAAAAAGTAAAAAGTAGATAATGGGGGTATAAATGGAAATAAAATAGAAAATATAACAATAAGAATACAAATAAAAAGCAACAATAAGAATACAAATATAACAGTAAAAATAAGAATATAACAAGAGAAACTAGGCAGTAGTGACCTAAGTAGTTATTAAATATGCTAAAACCTTCATATTGTAAGGTAGAGAGGTCATTAGTGGACAACAATCATATAAATACATAATAAAAATAAAAATATTAATAATAATTATTATTGTTATTTCCTTTTTTATTATTAATATATAAAATAATTATAAAATGATGATAGTAATAATACAAATAATTATTATAATTATTAACCATATATTATAATAATAATATGTTTAATTATTATATTATTATTATTATTATTATTATTATTATTATTATATAATAATAATAATAATAATACTTTACATCTATATATAACATTTTGTTAAATTTGTATGTTTACCTTGTGCTTACATCCATGCATATGTTTATGTTTTAACATATCGTTTGTAATAATAATATGAACAATAATTATGTTATATTATATAATAATAATAATAAATATTAGAAAATGGATGGATGGATTTCATAACAATAATAATATACTACTAATAAATATGCTATAAATATTATTGTATGATATAATATTATTAATAATATAACAATATATTATTATTATTATCATTAGAATAGAAAATAATATAATTGAACTTTATTGCAATTGCACTTAACAAAACACAACAAAACTAGTTTTCTGTACAACCCGTCCAAGAACAGACAAACGTTTTGTTTGAATGTAAAAAAAAATAAAAATGTATGGATGTAAGCACATATTAAACATAAATATATATAATTATATATGTGTATATATAGATGTAAAAAAAAAGTATTTATGGAAATAAAAATATCAATAATTGTTGCATCTACTGGGAGTTGAGTTTATCCTGTCTTTCCTGCACATTTGTTTCAAACTTTAATGAAGGCTCCTTAAACGCACCACAATTATGTGAGATTAGAAACAAAAGTGAAACTTGAACATAACTTTGTACAATGTGTGGATAGATAAATGTGATCTTTGATGACATTACGACGTCTGTGTTGTCAAACAAATTTATTATTGAACTTTGACAACAACATGTAATAATCTAATCCCAATTTGTATGATGTCATATTTTATACCCAACGGATAAAATTGAAAGGAGACATTTTCAAATCTTTACAAAAGCAAAGAGCATGACCATGTGGCCCCCTTAGTGGTTGTGGCCCTAAACAACCTCATAGATTGTTTATGCAATCCTGTTTGTGTTAAAGGTTACAAAGTTGCCAATTTTAAGGGTCTCATAGCGCCCCCTATAGAGTGAAAAGTATTATCCAATTATGCACTACAAAAAATCATGATAGGGAGTGCAAAAATCAACAAATGTAATTTAGATTTCCATTTTGGTTTATCTGCGCCATTTTTAATATATTTTGACAATTTCCTTATAATTTTGTATTTTCTATGTGACTACAATATTCCTCCATTGTGTATAGCTACAATATGCACACAGAAAAAATACAAATAAAAGTTAAATGGCCCCTGTGCCGCACTTTGGACACCCCTGAATTAGACACTTGGTTGCAGATTGTATTCATTGCACATTTAAATAAATACATAAAAAACTTTAATGTGGGTTTATATTATTTTCCTAACCACGTGACAACAATATTCTGCTAAATTTTCGGATTAACATTTGGACACCCTGTAGGGGAAGGAAGGGCTCCTATTGGGCACCCAGCTTTGACCCGCCCCCACCTATCACCATTCCCATCATCTGCCCCCTCCCCCTCCTCCTCCTCCTCCTCCTCCTCCTCCTCCTCCTCCTCCTCCTCCTCCTCCTCCTCCTGGAGGCTGTCAGAGCAGCAGGCTATAAAAGTGAGAGATTTTGATCCACATTAGCCAACTACTGCTTGGTTTAAAAAGCACATTAGGAAACCGCTTGGACATAAAAAAGAAAAAGAAAAGGGGACTTCTGTGAGGATCGGCGGCATTTGCGTTGGAATTTATTATTAATATTATTATTGACATTTTCGAGGGCTATAGAATAATCCAGCAAACAGGATTTTGGTAATGCTGCCTTCACGTGTGCTCCGGTCAGTGCTGTGCGCGCTGAGTTGCGTGAGTGTGTGCGTGCACGCAGCCTCACGCCTCAAGTCTCACTCGCTGCCCATCCAGTCTGAGAGAGATCCTGTACTCTCCAAAGGCCTGGCAGGTAAGCCTGCATGACTTATATTACTTTGTTGTTGTTGTTGTTGCGTTTATTAATGTGAAATATGCATCCCAGCGACGGGTTCATTCTGCAATAGAAACGCTCAGCAATTCCATTAGAACCATGTGCTTTTTTCCCCCTCCAGATTATGCATTTTAGAATTTGTGCAAAAGAGTGTTATCAACATACTTTTGTGTGTAACTTCAACATCAACAGTTATGTGCTTTCACTTTCTCTCAAACCAAAACTGACAAGAAAGCCGCCAGCAATATTTTCACATTTATTGTACGTTTCATTATTTTGGCAAATATTACGTACTTTATTTGACGGTCCTCGAACGCACCTTCAATACAAGAAACAGTATTTGCGACGTAACAGCGGCGTTGATACATAACCTTTTTAAGATTTTGTTTTCCCATACAGTACACACGTTTTTTTTTACATTTATATATACATTTTTACATTTATATATAATTGTTTTACATTTATATGTACATGTACATATCTATCTATACATATGTTTACATCAACCTAACTTTTATTTTACGTCTATAAATAACATTTTACGTTTACACATAATTGTTTACGTCCTGAGCAACTTGTTTACGTCAATACATGTCGTCCATAGATGCTGTTGTCTCACCATTTTCCCCCGCCCTCACAATTTGTCGCTAATTATAAGTGTAAATGCAAAAAGGTGAGTTTTTTTTGTTTGTTTATGTGTTGGGTGGCTGTGTACATAACCTCACCTTGATTTACTCAGGCGTTTTGCTTAGATAAATTATTATGTATTCCATTAATAAGAATCAGGTGGAGGTGGTTTGTCATTTGTTTCACCACTGATGTCCTTTGTGTAGCTATGTTGTCATGATTGTGTTTTGTGTGCAACATTAGATGTTGTTACACACCCCATTTTATACTAAAATGCAAAATACAAACAGTCATGTTCTTTAACTTGAACACACACATCTACCATACCTTTGCCTGTTAAATCCCTCACTATAATGTCCTCAAATGTAATTTGCCAGCCTATGCAAGCATTACACAAAATACAATATTTTTTGTATTGTTTTCTATTTACATGTTTTTTTTAAAGCCATCCCTGACTGGAACACTGAGTGGCTTCAATGCACGGGTTATTTGAAAGAAGGCTGAGAGACCCAAAACCTGTGAGGCATTCTGGGGGTTTCAGTCCCCTCCAGAATGCCTGGGCAGTGAGCTGTGCAGGATGTTGCTGGTTCACTGCAAAGTTGGATACTTTGTGCATTACACATCTCTTGCTCCAAAACATTGTGGCTTTTACAGGATGCTCATTCGGGGGTCGATTCTACTCTCTGGAGGACACGTGGCATCCGGATTTGGGGGAGCCCTTCGGTGTAATGCATTGTGTCCAGTGCTACTGTGAGCCTGTGAGTGCTCAATACTATTTTCTCCTCTCCTGTTTGAGTCTTTTTTGTATAATATGCAGATATATTAATTTCCAATGACGCTGTGCAGCAAAAGAGTCGCCGTGGGAAAGTATTTGGGAAAGTCAACTGCAAGAACATCAAGCAGGACTGTCAGAATCCAGACTGCGATGAACCCATCTTGCTGCCAGGACACTGCTGCAAAACCTGTCCAAAAGGTATTGCCTGTGGGTATTTTTGTTTTTTATACATTAATCTTTAAACGGAATTCAGTGAACTTGTTAATACTTAGACTTGGAGACTTAGACTTCGACTACCTTTTATTGTCATTCAAATTTGAACTTTATAGTACAGATTAGAACAACATTTTGTTGCATTAGCTCGTTGTAGTGCAGGATAAAAGAGCAATAAGGTGCAGGTATAAATAAATAGATTACTGTACAAATAAATATATTGCGCTTTTGCATATGCATCCACGTTTATGGATGTATGTTATGTTGTCTTTATATTCCAGCGAGTACATTGCCTTTGACTAAATTGACCACCAATCTGTTTGTGTTGCCTACCATGTCTACACACCACTGCACACACATAATTTCTACTTATTTCTGAATTAGAGTCCCCCCACCCCTTCACACACTTATTTAGCAAATTGGTTGTTTTTTCTGCTTTGTGTGTCTGGTAACGCAATGGAAAGTAAAGCTTTGCAACCTCCTTCGGTGGGACAACACTGAGCTCTGTGTGTGTATGTGTTTGTCAAAAACTAGGACAGAGCCAGGACTGTATGTGTGTGTTTCAGTTATGTTTAAGGAGTTGAGTGTGTTTGTCTTAGCTTTGGCTCAAAATGCAGCTTGTGTGTTTGTGTAGGTGATGGAAAATGGTGTGTGCTTGTGTGTGGCTGCTGCACCTGACGGTACAGTACTAGTGCTAAGCATTGAGACCTGAGAGTGACACTACCCAGAAAGCCCATGAGCGCGAAGCAGTGATGAATGATGTGTGACACAAAGAAAGAAAGCAGAGAAACCATTTGGTTACTTGAAAAAACAATCACTGAGGTACAACTTGTGGAAAAATAAAAGCCAATGTTAGGTGCAGTCTTTCATCATGTCAGTGAAGGAATGAGCGAGTATGTTGCAAAAATCTTGTTTGCAAGAGAAGCTTTGGTCGCCAACATAAAAGTGGTAAAGACTAAAGCAGAGATTCCCAACCAATTAGTGTGACAATTTCCCTTTTTAATTGGGCCAAAAAATATTGTTTTAGAGCAAAAACAACATCCACATATATCGCGATAGACATGCAATAGATTTCAATTTAAAATGCGTTCGGTAAAACGTTCGATATACAGTATATAGATTTTTGGGGTCGGATGGAACCAGAAATAATGAAGCCTGGTTGTTTGCATGAACAAAGGCACTCGGGATCTGGTAACCTAGCAAAACTGGAAGTGGTCAGTGAGCAATAGGAGAGACACGCTAAACGGCCAATCGCGTAACACCATCAACTATCAAATTTGGTTGCGCCATCTTGCGGTCTCACTGTTGATTCTGCATGGAGTGTGAAAAAAAAGTAAAAATGAGTGTTGCAGAGAATGAAGAAATTGTCGATAAAACAGGAAACATCACCTCGACAGTATGGCAGTTTTTTGGGATTTTTTCAAACGGACGGTAATCCTCCACCACGCTCTTCTTTTCTTTTCCACCCTCGTCCGTTCCCTATTCGGATGTACGGAAACAACAGGTAGTAACTAAAGTGCAGGACTGTATAGAAAAAATAAATGACAAGGTAGAACAAATGTGCTACTTTGAAATGGTAATTTGGTCCAATATTATTTAAATAGATGTCTAGCATGTCCAAAGACATGCACCTGGGGATAGGCTGACTGGCAACACTAAGTTAGCCCTAGTGTGAATGTGAGTGTGAATGTTGTCTGTCTATCTGTGTTGGCCCTGCGATGAGGTGGCAACTTGAACAGGTGTACCCCGCCTTCCGCCCGTGTGCTCCAGCACCCCCGGTGACCCCATAAGGGACAAGCGATAGAAAAATGTCTTATTTAAATAATAATTACTGCAAAACATAAATTAATTCATATACTTAAATAAGAATAACAGACCAAAAATTTATGTTACACAGACCACATAACTTCCTGGCAGTAAACCTGCAAAAAGTGTTTTTCTCAGGGTAACATTTTCACACTTTGCACTGTTTTGTTACACTTTATTAAACATGTCTTACACATCCCTTATGTTTGCACCTTAAAGGGGCTGTTTGCAACATTGACACAGATGTCTAGAGGGGTAACACATGTACGCGCATTAGCTTTGGGTGTTGTTAGCTAATAATAGCAAATTGGAAAGCTAGCGTTAACTGTCATTGAATGTATATTCTATCATAATAACATGACTGCAAATTGTTCGTTGCTTCTCTTGGACTTCTTTTGTATGTATGCACGCTTTGCCTACGCGTACATGTTGATGAGACAGGGTGAGTGACAGCTGTAAAAACACCAATAATTTTTTATTCGGGCCCGTAAAACATTTTATTACATAAACTTTGTAATCGTGAACATTATAGACAAATTGTCAAACAAATTTGTTCTGTTAAACCACTAATGGTAACAAAAGCTAGCCGGTGGTGTTCTTGTTATAATTTTTGCTTTGAAAAATGTTACTGTGAGGACGTTGCAAACAGCACCTTCAATTTAAAGTGGTTATTGTTAAGTGTTCATCGTGGTTTTAGAATTCTGTTTATGTTGATTGAGTGTTTTCCATAGACGTGTTGACATTTTCTCTCCTTTCTGCTTTGATACCTGAGGGGATTATAATACATTTAGAGCATGGGTGTTGGTGGTAGCGGGGGTGTATTTTGTGTATTTGGTCCATATTTTCCAAAGGTCATAAAAAATATTTAAATAATTATCGATATCGACCAATATAAAAAAACATATATCATGATACATGATATATATTTATTTGTATAGTGACAGGCAGAATGAAAAAAAATAGGTACAAGCTGTATGAATGAAAACAAAGGACAAAAACAATATTAGGCTACACCATGACTGTCAAGTAGAGGTGTTCCTATCAGGGTTTTATGCTGCCGAGTGAGATCGGCGGATAACGATGCCAATCACATTTACAAACTGTAAATTTTTATCAGATGAAAGTGTAAGAATATTAACACAATATTAAACCATTACCGTATTCTCTTTAATTACATACAATTGTTTCAGCAAAATAAAGTCAATAGTGCACAATAACTATCCGTCAATCCAATTTTCTACCGCTTGTCCCTCTCGGTGTCGCAGGGGTTGTTCGAGCCTATCCCAGCTGCGGAAGGCGGGTTACACCCTGGACAAGTCGCCATCACATTGCATGGTGAACACAGATAGAAAGACAACATTCACTCAATTTAGTGTTGCCAATCAGCCTATCCCCAGGTGCATGTCTTTGGAGGTGGGAGGAAGCCGGAGTACCTGGAGGGAACCCACGCAGTCAAGTGGATTGTGAGGCACACACACTAACACCTGTATCACTGCGCTGCCGCACAATAACTAAAGAAATGCAAAAACCACCATCTACTATTTAATTACATTAATTAAATAATTAATGATAATAAATACAGGTGGGAGAAATAATCAAATTTTAGATGCATCGCAATTGGGACATAGATGATTATAGAATCGATTAGTAAACGTCAATAATCGATAATCGATTTATTTATTGTAAATAAAGTAATGCAGACAGTTCTAAAATTTAGCTGACTGCAGCGAGCCACCTCACCGAGAGATTTGACCAGCTCCATTATTATAGGGCTCTTATGTTCCAGTTTTTATTTTCATTAATTTGATAAATGTGTGAATTAATTTAACTGTTTCTTATTCCAAATGTATTGTTTTTTTTAAAGTTGCAAGTGATAAAACCTTTCTAGTGAATGAAAAGTGATGTAAAACTGCATCAATATACATAAATTAAAGATGCATCAATAATCGATTTTAATCGAACCGTAGTTCCTGAATCGTAACCGAATCGTGAGGTGCCCAGTCCTTTATAGTGTCCAAGAAATTATTCCCCAATTTTGTAAACACTATCAAAAACGACCAAATTAATTTTTTTTAAATAAAAATCGCTCGATCATATACTGACACTAGCCTTGGTATCAACACATGGATCCGCCCTCTCCTTACATGTACTCCTGGCTTCTATCAGCAACAGAGCACTGTTATATTGTCCTGTCTCTCAACCTAATTTCCTGTTAAAAACTGCTTACCGGTAAGTTCTGCTGTAACGCGCTTCCATCTACACTTCTTAAAGTTTAGCAGCTGGTTTAGCAATTAGCATGCCTTCTTGGCTCCTACTTGGTGTGTAACATGTTTAGCCTCTTCTTCCAGTGATAATGGTACAGTATTTGTAAGAAATGTAATTTATTTGCTGCAAAGATGGTGATGATCATTAGCTTAGAGGTGTGGTTCCCCACTTTGTATGGACATACACGGTTAGCCGCTGGCCACCTCTGTCAAAGGCTTTAAAGACAGGGTGGGGTTAAAAAATAAATGTGTCCCTTACAGTCACGTAAATCGGCCGATACTGATCAATCTGTGTGTCCCTATACTGTCCAACTAAATAAACCTTGACTGTTTATATTTGAATTTTGACCTGTCTTTTGTATTGAAAGTACACTAATAAGTTGTAGTGATAAATAAAATGCACATTTTTAATGAACTAACATGCTCTTATTAGCACAAACTAATGAAAATATATTTAGATTAAATTACTGAGAGGTGGCTCTGTTCAAAGGGGTACGTTTTTAGGTCGCTACGGTAAAGTATTGTATCATTTTGGTCTTTCATTTGGATACTATTTTTGAGAATGAGTTCCAGTGTGGGAAAATTTGACATTATGTTTGATTATTATGTTGTTATCATGTGGACAAGCAAACCATTACTTTTTGAGAACGATGACATCACTGTCACGTGACCAGAAGAACAAGTGAGACTCCCAGTTGACATTCTTTAGATAGTTCGTTGTCTTTTAATATGCAGTGATGTGAATCGCGGAAGAAATTCTACTTTATCGTCAGTCCAAATAAGAGAGTCAGGTATGTTGTGTGCGTTCATCATCATCTTCTTTTTGTGTTTGTTAGTTTTTTCGCGGAAGGTGACAGACTTAATGCGTGTGCACGCTTTCTTCTTCTGTAGTTTGGGTGTGTGCGGTGGCTTTGTTTGTGTGCATTTCAGGGTTTCCCCCAGATTGCCGATATATATGTGGCGGTGAGGGGGTGTGGTCAATATGATGCCATCATATAATTTGCCTAATCTGTGACGGTGCACATATTTTCTTTAAAAAGGCAAAACATTTTTATTGATCAATCTGTCATTATTAATGTAAATGTGTATATGTGTATGTATATGTCTATATATGTATATGTCTATATATATGTGTGTATATGTATGTGTATGTATATACATGTGCGTAAAAATGTGTATATATGTGTGTATATATACATATATTTATATGTATATATGCATACATATATGTGTGTATATACATACATAAGTGTATACATATACATACATATGTGTATATATATATATACACTACCGTTCAAAAGTTTGGGGTCACATTGAAATGTCCTTATTTTTGAAGGAAAAGCACTGTACTTTTCAATGAAGATAACTTTAAACTAGTCTTAACTTTAAAGAAATACACTCTATACATTGCTAATGTGGTAAATGACTATTCTAGCTGCAAATGTCTGGTTTTTGGTGCAATATCTACATAGGTGTATAGAGGCTAATTTCCAGCAACTATCACTCCAGTGTTCTAATGGTACAATGTGTTTGCTCATTGGTTTAGAAGGCTAATTGATGATTAGAAAACCCTTGTGCAATCATGTTCACACATCTGAAAACAGTTTAGCTCGTTACAGAAGCTACAAAACTGAGCTTCCTTTGAGCAGATTGAGTTTCTGGAGCATCACATTTGTGGGGTCAATTAAACGCTCAAAATGACCAGAAAAAGAGAACTTTCGTCTGAAACTCGACAGTCTATTCTTGTTCTTAGAAATGAAGGCTATTCCACAAAATTGTTTGGGTGACCCCAAACTTTTGAACGGTAGTGTATATATATATATATATATATATATATATATATATATATATATATATATATATATATATATATATATATATATATATATATATATATATATATATATATATATATATACACATTAGGGCTGCAACAACTAATCGATTAAATTGATTAAAAATCGATTATAAAAATAGTTGGCAATTAATTTAGTCATCGATTCGTTGGATGTATGCTACGCGCATGCGCAGAGGCAAATATATACTGTATATATTTTTAAAATGATTTATTAATTATTATTATTTTTTTAATAAACCTTTATTTATAAACTGCAACATGTACAAACAGCTGAGAAACAATAATCAAAATTAGTATGGTGCCAGTATGCCGTTTTTTTTCCAATAAAATACTGGAAAGGATAGAAATGTAGTTTGTCTCTTTTATCCGATTATTAATCGATTAATCGAAACAATAATCAACAGATTAATCGATTATCAAATTAATCGTTAGTTACAGCCCTAATATACATACGTATACGTATATATATATATATATATATATATATATATATATATATATATATATATATATATATATATATATATATATATATATATATATATATATATATATATATATATATATATATACACATACAAAACCCACAACCAGTGAAGTTGGCACGTTGTGTCATTCGTAAATAACAGAATACAATGATTTGCAAATCCTTTTCAACTTATATTCAATTGAATACACTGCAAAGACAAGATATTTAATGTTCAAACTGAGAAACAAATTTTTTTTTTGCAAATAATCATTAACTTAGAATTTAATGGCAGCAACACATTGCAAAAAACTTGGCACATGGGCATTTTAAAATGGTAAATGGTTACACTTGTATAGGGCTTTTCTACCTTTTTTTAAGGAACTCAAAGCGCTTTGACACTATTTCCACATTCACCCATTCACACACACATTCACACACTGATGGCGGGAGCTGCCATGCAAGGCGCTAACCAGGACTCATCAGGAGCTAGGGTGAAGTGTCTTGCTCAAGGACACAACGGACGTGACTAGGATGGTAGCAGGTGAGGATTGAACCAGTAACCCTCAGATTGCTGGCACGGCCACTCTCCCAACTTTGCCACGCCATTTTACCACTGTGTTACATGGCCTTTCCTTTTAACAACACTCAGTTAACGTTTGGGAACTAAGGAGACCAATTTTTGAAGCTTTTCAGGTGGAATTCTTTCCCATTCTTGCTTGATGTACAGCTTAAGTTGTTCAACAGTCCGTGGTCTCCGTTGTCGTATTTTATGCTTCATAATACGCCACACATTTTCAATGGGAGACAGACTGGACTATAGGCAGGCCAGTCTAGTACCCGCACTCTTTTACTATGAAGCCTCGCTGTTGTAACAAGTGGCTTGGCATTGTTTTGCTGAAATAAGCAGGGGCGTCTATGATAACGTTGCTTGGATGGCAACATACTGTATGTTGCTCCAAAACCTGTATGTACCTTTCAGCATTAATGGTGCCTTCACAGATGTGTAAGTTACCCATGCCTTGGGCACTAATACACCCACATACCATCACAGATGCTGGCTTTTGAACTTTGCGCCTAGAACAATCCGGATGGTTCTTTTCCTCTCTGGTCAGGAGGACACAACGTCTACAGTTTCCAAAAACGTGGACTCGTCAGACCACAGAACACTTTTCCACTTTGCATCAGTCCATCTTAGATGAGCTCGAGCCCAGCGAAGCTGGCGGAGTTTCTGGGTGTTTTTGATAAATGGCTTTGGCTTTGCATAACTTACAGATATAGCGACCAACTGTTATTACTGACAAGCAATATATATATATATATATATATATATATATATATATAGACATATGTCTATATACATACTATATATATATATATATATATATATATATATATATATATATATATATATATATATATACATATGTATATATACATATATATATATATATATATATATATATATATATATATATATATATATATATATATATATATATATATATATATATATATATATACACATATGTCTATATACATATGTATATACATACATACTGTATATATATATAAGTGAAAATACACTTTAGACGTAATTTTTGCAATTAAGAGACTTCTCTTTGGGGAAACCCCGTATTTACAGCACCACACGTAAATGTAGCATATCTGTATTACATCGTTTTCACCCACTGATTTGTTTCTACCTATTGATCCGACGTGTGTGGATGCAATTTTTTTCAACCCACCCAGGAAAACACTAACCCCAAGCTTTCTAATGTTGACAAAGCGAATGATTAGTCCATAAACTGTTTAAATAGTCGATGATAGGTCAACAAAATAGCAGCCTTGAGTTTAAAGTGGTGTTAAATGTACTCACTTGAAGCCCCTTGTTCTATTACATCTTGATTTTCTCCTCACTTATCGAAAGTCATGCTTCCTTTTTGGCTGCTCATGTTTTCATATTTCATCCTCGAATGAAAATATGGCAACAAAGCGAAACGACTGACGCTGCTGTCCCATCTGCACACCAGACGTTGGGAACGTGTCGCAGGACGTGCTTTGAAAAGTTTGTTAGAGCTTGCCAAAAAGTGAATAATGCCAGAAACAATCCAGAATAACAGAGTTCAGTAAGAGTGATCCCAATGGTTTTTGATGAGCTGTAACTACAGGTAGTCCAACAAGTACTCAACATCTTGTGGTTCTTTTCGATGTGCAGGTGAGGAGGACAAGAAACTAACAGACCCAATGCTGGACAGCTTTGAGTATTTCCACGAGAAGGGCAAAGGGAAAGACGACCTCCACAAATCTTACAACAACGACAGGTCATACTTGAGCTCAGAGGACATGGGCCCCGGAGAGAGCCGTACTGGTGAGAAAAACACCCGCAGTTGGAAAACTGGCTCATTACACAAAAAAAAAAACCTGCCCATTTTTCAACCAAGTATGTGTTCATGACTATATTACTCACTGTCGCTCTCATCTTGCAGAATTTGTTGCACTATTGACAGGAGTGACAGAATCATGGCTGCCCAGCACCAGTGGCGTTGCCAGAGCTCGTTTTTCTCTGACCCGAACGAGCTTGGCCTTCTCCATCACATACCAGAAGTAAACATTTGCTAAGAAGGAGCCAAAACACCTAATTTCACTTTCATAACGATTATCTGCTGTTCTTACAGAATGGCCCGCCCCGGTATAATCATCTTCTTGGGTTCCGATGGTATCACTGCTTTTGAGTACAAAGTCCCTAAGGGACAGTCGGACATGGTAAGGCTTCATCTTCGATGTGTGCATGACATATTCTTGAGAGCGAGAGTAAAAGTTCTCGCATGATGTATGCGCTGACTCTGTGACTTCGTCTGCCATAACTCAAGCTGCAACATGCAAGCACACAGTGACACTAGCTCTAAACATTCGCCACTCTCGTTGCGATCAACATTTACTCAACTCACACACAGAAAATGTAACATCTCTGGGTATGTGTCTCAAGTGTGCAACACTGAGTCACATTGAAAATGCAAAGACTGTCCCCGTAAATCCATCAACGGTTCTACCCATGTAAGAGTAGTATCCCTCGCATGTATGTCCGCATACTCACCGATGTCTGAAACTATCACTACATATTGCTTCCTGCCAAAATACACATATCTCCACATTCCATTTCAGGCAGAACACACAGTGCTGCGAGTCAGGAGCCTCTTAAACACAGGTCCCAGAAATTGGCCTATTATTATTTTTAGATAAATGTCAGTGTCAAACACCAGACGGGCCATAGAGAAAACACTCCGGCACATTAAAGGAATGAGAGGTGATGAGGGAGTTCGTCGGGGCAAAGCTTTTGGGAAGGAGAAGATTTTTCACACGTTACATCACCGCCTAGCAAAGGGACAAACAGTATCACTAATTAGAATGGAGATTACTCCTGAACTCTTGAGTTATGAGGCCACATTTCTTCACTTGCAACCTTGGGGTTGAAAGAAAAGTCACTAGTTTGATGTATGTATTTTCAGGGCATTGAAGCGATCGCAACTGGACTGCTCTAGCCCTATAAACTCAGGGCCTGATTTACTAGAGGTTTGCATGTATTAAAACACATGTAAGCTTGATAGCGCACGGTAGGGATGGGCAATATGACCTACAATCTATATCGCCATTATATATTGCAGCCTCCTGCTAATATACAGTATATCGCTTAGTATTATTTGGTACGTAAATGATAATTGAATTATTTCAAAACAGGTTACGAATGCTCCTAATACAGCTGTAACATATTGTGTCATTTCTGGTTGTATTGTTTTCTCAAAATGATTATTAATCTACTTAATATCTGGCTACTTTGTTGTAATCTGGTTCTAGCTCCAATTCTGTTAAAATGTAATAAGCACATATTCTTCTGTTGTTTGGATACTTAATATTAGCTTTGGAAAATACAACAAACTGGTGTAACGATCCAATACCAAGTAGGTACAGGGGCAGTATTGGCCATACCAATGGTTACATTGATATTTAAAAATTTCAAGATCGTCGAATGATTACATTTTTGACTGAAATTACAATCGGACAAAAACACGGGATTGTGCTGTAACAAAATCACTTAAATATTTAAATAATTCCCTACTATTAGCTCTGATTTAAATGTCTGCCCTCAAAGCCCTCCTGTGTCCAGGGACTTATTTCCTGAGTTTTTAAACAATAACAAAAACGGCAAAAGATTTTGTGATACTAAAAATATTGATCTACACATTGTGGTATCGATTATATACAGCTCTTATACTTATTGTTACAGTCCATATTTGTACCGATCCACCCATTTTGTGAACATTCAAGAGCGCTAACTTACTGTTAGCGGTTAGCATGGCTTTTTTTATTTTCCTACGGTGTCTAGTGAAGCATGTTTAGCTATTTCTCGTCCTCCTTGTAAGAAACTCAGTTTATTTGCCGCCATGGAGGCGATGATTACTAAGTCGACTTTGCACTGTGGCGGGACATTAGCCGCTAGCTCGATAACGAGGAGGCTACATTGCATTGAAGATGTGTGCATTTGTTTGTCACTGCTAAATTTTAGCTAGAATGTGTCATCAATATGCATTATCACAATATACGATAGTATTAAAAGCACCATCGTTGGCAAAATTTATATAATTTACATTGTTTATATTGCGCAACCTTCGCGTACGCAAAGCTGATCTACTAAGCTTGTGCGCAGAGAATTCCATCTCTTGAATGAGCAAAAGAGAGAGCGCCATTCATAATGTCTTAAATGATGCCATAAATGTGGAAGGATTTTATTGCATCCATGGGACAGTCCGTATACATGCAAAGACCTCTTTAAAATAGGGCGGTGTGCACCATTTTTTCATTTGTTATCTATTGTACACACAGTCTTAGTACATCACACACAACATGTTGCAACACGTTTGTACACGCTATTTAGCACTTGTTATTTGAATCTGAGTAGTTTTCAAGCCCTCAGCGTTTCCCACACAAAAGCAATGTTTTAGTGTCCGGGGCGGAATCAGGATGCCATCATCACATTATTTGCACAATTTGGCAATTTTTTTTAAGACAAAAAAAGGTTAAACACAAATTTAAATACACATCTTTTGGTTATTGTTAGTTGTTAGTATCAACATATATTTTTCTTGTTACATTATATTTTTATGCTTTATTTTTCAATTGTTACTGTTTATTTTGTTGTTACAATGTAACAGACTGCCTTTTGTACACCCATTGGTTTATTTACATATATTATTCTGCCATCCATCCATCCATCCATTTTCTACCGCTTGTCCCTTTTTTTTGGGGTCGCGGGGGGTGCTGGAACCTATCTCAGATGCATTCGGGCAGAAGGCGGGGTACACCCTGGACAAGTCGCCACCTCATCACAGGGCCAACACAGTTAGACAGACAACATTCACACTCACATTCACACACTAGGGCCAATTTAGTGTTGCCAATCAACCTATCCCCAGGTGCATGTTTTGACGGTGGGAGGAAGCCGCAGTACCCGGAGGGAACCCACGCAGTCACGGGGAAAACATGCAAACTCCACACAGAATGACAATATCTGCATAAACTATGTAATATATTACATGTTAGTTTGGAACGTTAGTTTGCTGAGATACCCCGCGACCCCAAAAGGAACAAGCGGTAAAAAATGGATGGATGGATGGAGTTTGTAATGTTTGCCAGCTAGCCACGCTAGCTAACGTGAGGCTAAAATACTAAATAATAAATACTACTAAAATACTAAATACTAAAACTTTAAAACTTGTGAAAAAATTCCCAAGAGACCACAGTCGTAGATGGCGGCTTCTTCTCCGTGTAGTTCGGTTATTCATCAACCGAAACATGATGAATGGAAAAAAAAACTATCTTAGCTGTTAACTCTATTGTTGTCAGGTTTGTTGTGTAATGGTGGGACCATAGGGTTTTACAGTACACCGCTACTAATAAAGTACTGTGGTACTACTGAATTAAAAACTTACTACAGCCTTTGGAAAACACCCGTATTTATTTTTCATCCAATACAGCATTACCATCGTTGCATCAAATTTAGGTAAACATTTAAATAATATATTTTCAGACCTGCACAAGAAGTTTAAAGCGTGGAAGGTAATATAGTTAACAGTTTCCCCCGTGCACATATACAGTAGATACAAGACATGCATACAGCTGGTTGGCTTGTTGAAAATTATTAGAGCAGTCCAAACCGCTCATGTAATGTAAAGTAATGCAAGTAAATTGACTGAACTTCGTAACAAATTCCCACTTTTTCATTTGTGTTTTATCTTTAACGTGTGTTTTACCTGATACTTGTCTTGTCTGTGTTCTTTTAGCCTTGTTTTCAGTGTTTACTAATTATTGTATATGTCTAAAAGCACAGCTCAATATTAGCAACCATAAATCATGAAGCATTTAATACAATGTCAGTAAAGCTTTCTATTCTATTCTAACCCAATTTTAGATTATGGCAGGCTTTATATAATATGTAAAATAATTGTAAACTGTTGTTTGAGTGCAATAGGAAAAGCCCATGTGTTTAATGTGCCTTTTAATTTGAATTCCAATCTTTTAAAATTGTTCTTTTGGTGCAATAATAAACATATGTTTAATCATAAATTGTATCATAAATGTTCTGTTAAAATTAAGCCAATAATGACATTTTTTGTGGTCCCCTTTATTTTTAAAAGTATCAAAAAGTATTGAAATACATAATGATATACATTTTGGTACCAAACTCTAGGTGGGACGTATGTGCAAACTAACTAACTACGGTATGTAGTCGCTTACGTGCCCAAACGTAAACTATGTAGTGACGTAGCAAGTGGTGTCCTAATTCCTATGCAAGATTGCAAAGCTCTACCCCGTTTTACCGGTACTTAATTTGGAGGGTGTAGTGGTAATGGGTGAGGGCTGGTGGTAGTGAGTGAGGGGGTGTATTGGGATTGGGCCTTTTAATTACATTTATTTATGAGTTAAAATGCATTTAAAAAAATACATCCTGTTATGTTTCAACTAAAGGGGAGGTGACGGCGACAGACACTAGATGGCAGTAAGGTTCACTAATTTATTATATATATATAATAAATATATTTATATATAATAATAATAATAATATCAACAATACAACTAAACTATAGAATGAAGTGTGTGACCAAAATACAAGAGTGTGAAGTAATACTATGTGTGTAATTTAACTGAAGTGTGTTACCAAAGTGTTGACGAGAGCAAACGGGCAGTCCATGGGGCAGGCAGGTGATCCGGGCGAGAGAAAAGCGTCAGAAGAAAGTCCAAGCGGGAGGTCGAGAATCCAAAAGGCAGTCCAGGGGGGGCAAGGGGAACAACTAGGGATCACAGGGGAACACGGGAAGCGCTGCGGGAAGACAACAAGAACATCAGAACAATGGAAACATGAAAGTCACAGGGAAGGAGCGAGTTCGCGGGATGGAAGCCAGATACAGGGTAAAGAAGACTGGCAGGTTCTGCGAGCTTATGAAGGCAGGTCCTTCATTAAGTGCAGGTGTGCAGAATGCCGGTGATCGTTTGCAGCTGGCGGCTGGCACGGCGCGCTCCTGGCTGTGCGCACCCGTGGGCGTGTCCCGAGGTGCGCTCACTGGAGCGCACAGACGGAAGAGAGGCGTTGGCAGGAGTCTGAGCCGTAACACATCCGTCTTCTTGTCTCTCATTATGATTGTGTACAATAGGCAAAATTCCCCCCAAAAGCGTGGTTCCCCTTTAAGAGACACCATCCTCTGCACACACGTTTTGTAGATCAGCTTTGCGTCTGCTATCAAGTTTACACGTCACATGTTTTTATACACGTAAAACTTTGGTGGATCAGACCCATAATGTACTCAATATTATATGTAAAACATGATTGAGAGCAGCTCATATATTACTTGGAAGTCAAAGTGTTACCTTCCTGAAGTTAAAAAGGAAGAAAAAACATTGTAGAAAAAAAACATTGCGAAATGTTTTGATTTTTGGCAGGCTGCAATAAATAAATACACGTATGGGAAACACTGAGACCATGGTCCTAATGTAAACGAGAGCTTTCCTATAGTTATTGAGGATTATTTGAAGAAGACTGCGCAGATGAACAGACCGGTTACACTCGATTCATAAATGCCTAAAAATACAATGACCTGGATGAATGGGGATATTGTTTGGTAGTCTGGTTGGACATATGTTATTCTACAGGCACTGTTTAGAATGGCTTAAATTAGGTATCCTAACATTCTTGTCCACACAGTTTACCTAAGTATATTTGTGTTTTGCATCACATAGATCTGTGGTGTGTGGAAAAACCTGGCAAAGCCTCTCCTGCGACAGCTGCAGAACGAGCAAATGCGCATCAGCATGAGCACGACAACGAACCGACAAGAGGAGGTGGAAGGGAAGATCATCAAACACAGGGCTCTGTTTGCTGGTGAGCCTTTGTGGGACATGTTTGCAATTTAAAATTGCAAACATGACAATGTGCTCATTGTCTTTGCACAAGAGGGTGCAATCAAGGCAACTAGAAAGAAAATTAAGTGCACTAAGATTGAGAACTGAATAAATATTTTTGGATTAACCTTTTTAACCTTTACCACAGAGCACACCAATCATAGTCTCCTCACTCATCTTGGCATTGACATATGTATTGATCTGATCACTGACCGTATTTCAGGTAACCGTTAGAAATAAATTGCGTGATTAATCTGTGTTTTTTAGATGATTAAGATGATTAATGCATCTTTTTTGGGGGATTAATCGCATGAGTTAACATGTTAACTTTGACAGTCCAATTTGGAACATAACCACATGGCCCTGACTGAACATGGTGTCTCTCTGTGTTGGAAAAAATGTGAAGCCCTAAAACAGCAGCGCTAATTGAACATTTAAACTTAAAAAATAAGTGAGCAGTTTGACACCAGCATACGTCATGAAGAGTTACATAAAACAAAACACTAATGCTGTAAACTTGCAGGTAGGTAGGTAGTAGGTAGGTCTTTATTGTCATTGCACAAGTACAACGAAACTTTGTTTTCAGCACAAACCCGTTCAAGATTAGACAAACAAACAGTGTACAAGGTTACAGAACAGGAACGCTGATGGGTCGCCACAAGGCACCCCGTAAAAAATGGGAAAAGGGTAAATGCTGGGGGAGGATGAGTGAAAAAAAATAAAAATACAATCTAGACTGGGCTCCTAAGTGGGCCCAGTCTGGAGTGGGGAAAAAACTCCATAGCAAAGCACATAAACATATTACAACATACAACTCAAGACTTGCAACAGAGGGGATGGAGTGGGGGCTACGGTGACACCATTCGAAAGCTAACACTTATGAATTTACAGTAACAATCAAAGTTATTACAGTCCTCTTCACGTTTATACCAAGATTTTTAATCAATTATCAATTATATAGATGCATAGAAACAAAATATTTTGGATATGACTTTCTGTAGCAAATTTGCCCTATTATGGATAAGAAGGTTAAAGGTGAAATGTCTTCAACAACCAAGAAAAATTCCAGTCGCCTTGATTCAACTTGTGTCTACTGTGTCTGAAAGGTTTTTTATATCGCTTGTGTATTGCAGTATTTATAAATGGTTGATTTATATAGGCTAGTAAGGTAAAGTTTTGTACCTGACAAGTTTCGGCTACCTTGCTTCTGCAGCCTTCATCAGTAGTTCAGTAGGCTAAATGAACCTCTTCAACATACTGTGTATTGCAGTATTTACAAAACATCAAAGTTGTTTGAAAATGTGCAAAGAATTGTAATCTACACAATTCCAGTTTAATAACATGCGTACGTGTTGTAAACAGAGACGTTCAGCTCTACGCTGACATCAGAGGAGAACACAGCCATGGGAGGCATCGCCATGTTGACGCTGAGTGACACAGAGAATAACCTCCACTTCATCCTCATCCTTCAAGGCCTCCTCAAACACAAAGACAAAGGTAAAGTTTAAGGGATACAGTAAATTAATTCTGCAGGGGGTTCTCGTCAATGTACAAGTTCTGTTACGACGGTAAGTTTGGGTTTATATCAGAAATTATTCCTAATTTGACACCTACACTAAGTCGCTCACACTGTACACTAAACACATGAATGACATATAAAACAGTAACGAAACCAATAAATACAAAAAATCAACGAAACAATAATAGAAATAGAGAACAACTCCTTACTTTTTTGCTATTGGTGAGTTTGCTCACTGATAAGGGCTTTGCAAGGAGGGAGAAACCGGCTTTAGGAAAGTGCACTATGCTTCTTCATTGTCCATTTTTAGGAGAAGATATTTTCTCATGTTTTAAAAGACCATCTTTATTCTTAATGATGGTCGCAGCAATTTAAGAGTTTAGACTAGGGGTGCCCAAACTGTTTAGAGTGAGACCCACACATTAAAAAAATCGAAGGACACAGGCATTTTTGATATTTTTCCCTTTTAAAATAAGTATATTATATACATTTTTAAAAAGAAAAAACAGCCTGCATGTCAGCATTGTGTTATGAGTTTCATATTCAAACTTTTTCTCTTTCCATTACACCCTGTAGCTCTTTTACTCTACTTTTTATGGGTTTTTGTTTTTTCTTTTTAGTAATGGTATTTTTGAAAGGACAAAAAAAGGTTTTGCAGGCCGGGTCTAATTTTGGACACTCCTGGTTTAGACAATTTCTACACTTTCTGAGCATTTTATGATTTCTAATATCACTTTCTTTTTGTTTGTCGAACTGCCTTCAGAAGAGTGTGTCTCACACATGGGAGACATAGCGAAGGGAAAAAGTTAATTAAGATGTAAATTGAAAATGGTCCCACCTCAGTGTAGCGGTGCATGCATGTAATTTGTTATTTTTCCTTTTCAAACAGTGTTAATATTTTATGGGAATACGTTGACAAAAAGTCATAACCAAGGACCACCTGAATATATCGTTTTTTCCAGACTATAAACTGCTACTTTTTTCCCAAGCTTGGAACCCTGCGACCTATACAAATGTGCGGCTAATCTCTTGATTTGTCTTCGCTCACGGCTATATTATGGAATTGATTAAGCAAAGAAATCAAACAATGTACTAAAACGATCCACTTTAAGAAATTGTTCAAACTCAAAGTGTTTACAAAGTTAAAGAAAGAAGAATCCTGATAAACATCTTGAACCTTGTTAAAAAATGAGAAAATCTTATTCATCTCATAAAGGATGAATAAAGATATTACTTTTCTGGTTTTTTTGATGAGCCGTTTTACTGCCGCGTTACTGGCACCGTTTGGAAACAATTAAGGGATGTAAATAAACATTTACAAAATATTTCTATGTAAAAATCTAATTTCACATATATATCTGCGGCTTATAGTCCTGTGCGGCTAATATATGATAATTTATTTTTATTTTTTTTATTTAGTGGGTATGGCATATATATGGGTGTGATTCATAGTCCGGAAAATATGGTAAATTAGTGCTTTCAAACGATTACTTTTTTTTTTACATTAAATTAACCATGTTTTTATAATTTTGATTATTCAGTTTTATCACAGTTGCTAAATAAGTGTCTGAGGCCCTTTGCATTGCCGCGGTTCTACCCCGCCAGCGTTGTTTGTCGTCCACTATGTGTCATTGTACTGGTAGTGTTCTTGCTGGCCTCAAAAACGTATTTTGCTTTTAGAGGGGTGTTTAAAGTTGTTGTGCTTCGATGATGTGAGAATGATCATATGCAAATAGAAGATAAATATCAAGGAGTACTATATATTTTCTGTATTTTTAAGCAAAATTAGTCACTAAGCACACCAGTCAGAGTCTCCTAACTCATCTTTGCACGAGCCTATGCATTATAGACCCGCGCCTCCTTGTTAAGTTAAAAAAGCATGTGCAGTCAAAATAAAAAGCATGAGTAATCTGCGTTTATATTAATGAATATTTTTGGTGATTAATTGCATACGTTAACTTTGACAGCCCAAATATGAACAAACAAAGCTTTTTGTCCATTGCTCAATTCATTATGTATGTATGACGATTGATAAATCTGCAATATCATTTTGGTATTGTTTTCCGTAGAACCCAGAGTTCTGGTTCCCATTCGAGTCCAACTGGTTTACAGGCAACACATCCTCAGAGAGATACGAGCCAACGTCACATCTCATGTGAGTATTAAGAAAAGGCTGAATAACTTGACAAGTAAACAACATTGTCAAAACATTAGAAAATACAAATTCCTCAGTCTGCTCTTTTTTTTTTTTTTTTTTGCACAAAAATATGTGTTCTTTCTTGGCCTGGGCCCTGCTCCTCCACATAGGCCAGCGTGTGACAACTGGGTTTCAGTCCAGGCTTCAAAATGAATCAGTTGGAGCAGCATACTCCCCGCCCCCCTCCTCTATTTCCCTTGGAGACGGATGTGGTTCAAACGCAACATTCTAGTCGCTCTTGTCGCCATCTCTCCGATCTCAGTTAACTACTCAAGAGTCATGATAAGAAAAAACTAGATGGAGGGAAACAGGAAAGGAGAGAAAGTGTGTTTTTGTGAGACGGAGGGAGGCACGCTACACAGGATGGACTGCATCCCCACTTCTCACACGTCAGTGGTTTGTGGATTGTGGGCTAAGATGGATGTAGAGAGGAGAGGGGAGGGGGGTGGTTGATGAAAGGAGGGCCTGGTTTTAATTTTGCCAGGAATGGCGTGAAGGACCAATGCATCTCTTTCAGGCCTGGCGGTGAGCGTGACCATGTGAGAAGTTTGCCGCATGACTTCTATTTAAGTGTCCTTAAACTCCAGCCACAACGCCAAACATCTGATTCACTGAGAATCAAGCTGAGTAACCAAAGCATCCAAAAACATGCTCCTCATCATCTTAATTTCTCCTTAAATGTGTGTTTAAAACACACACCAGGTATTTCTTGTGTAACTGATATTACTGAAGACTCCTTCATGTTTTTACACCGTACTATGCCATCATAATTGCATCCCTTCAGTCCGTTCCCTGCATGGATTTATGATGCATGTTTATTTATACTGAGATGAGGCCCCGGGGTCATAAAAGACCTTTCACCATTTCTTCAATACTCTCGTACATCTGCATTTCTCACTAATACGCCATCTTTGTGTAGTGAAATCAGTCTGCTAGGAATTAAAGTCAGCATGAAACTGCAACACAAGACATATTTTTAAGGCGCTGTTTTATGTGAGTCCTGGGATGCGTTTAACACAGTCGTTTGTGTCCGGAATGATTTCTGAAGACTTGATGCACATGTGGCTCGAGAATTTCTCTGCAGGAGACTTTATTGTCGACTCACTGTTTTGCTTGGCTTTGCTGTCCTTAGCTCATCTTTGTCAAACTTAAACTAAACTGAAAAGGTAATTTAAGTTGGAATCAGACCACCGCTTCGTATTTATTTTCAAGTCTGTTGAAGTTTAAGGACTATTTTTGTCGAATCAGCATCTTCACTCCTGGCTTACCGTTGTCGATCTGTGCAGGATCCAGACTTTGCAGAGGTACTGGCGGACCTGAACAGTCGCGAACTCTTCTGGCTGTCTCGTGGTCAGCTGGAGATCACCGTGGCAACACAGGGTCATGACCCCCAGCACATCTCTGGATTCATTACTGGCAGAAAATCATGTGACAGTAAGTACTTCCCACAACTAAACAAGACTAAATGTGATTGGCTCTTTGAAAAAACTATATGGTTGTTTTGTTTGTGTACTGTTCTATGTGTGTAGAGATGTCCCAATACAACTCTCTTTAACTTCCGATATGATACTGATATTGGAGCCTTGAGTATTTGCAGACACCTATATACTGTATATATAAATATATACTCAATATGATATCAACATGAATTATACATAATTATTACTTTACTATTTTTTTGTAGTGTGGAATGTTAGAAAAGGTTTGATATGGTAGGTATACTACCGTTCAAAAGTTTGGGGTCACCCAAACAATTTTGTGGAATAGCCTTCATTTCTAAGAACAAGAATAGACTGTCGAGTTTCAGATGAAAGTTCTCTTTTTCTGGCCATTTTGAGCGTTTAATTGACCCCACAAATGTGATGCTCCAGAAACTCAATCTGCTCAAAGGAAGGTCAGTTTTGTAGCTTCTGTAACGAGCTAAACTGTTTTCAGATGTGTGAACATGATTGCACAAGGGTTTTCTAATCATCAATTAGCCTTCTGAGCCAATGAGCAAACACATTGTACCATTAGAACACTGGAGTGATAGTTGCTGGAAATGGGCCTCTATACACCTATGTAGATATTGCACCAAAAAACAGACATTTGCAGCTAGAATAGTCATTTACCACATTAGCAATGTATAGAGTGTATTTCTTTAAAGTTAAGACTAGTTTAAAGTTATCTTCATTGAAAAGTACAGTGCTTTTCTTTCAAAAATAAGGACATTTCAATGTGACCCCAAACTTTTGAACGGTAGTGTATGAATCATTATCAACCGTCTGGAATGGATGTATGCTGTCATTAAGTTTAAGTAGAGTGGTAATTGTTTTTGGTGATACCTAGTGGTCACAATTATTAATTAAACTAAACTCATGATGAAGTAATCTGAAAGATGCGGTCATGTTTGTTACTGGATACTGTCTAATAGGCTTCGGCCTTTGAGTCTTTATATCTGTAAGTAATATGCAACTATAATTATTTGATACTTGTTTCTATTGACAAATGTTGTGTTTCAGATAGCAATGTTGACTTATTACTTATATTTAGCTTGTGTGCTATTGTGTGCTTAGCTGTGGTGTAGCTGTTAGCTCATGGCAGCCTATATACTACCATGTTTTCGTTTTGTAAATTATTCCACTAAAATGCAATAAGAGACTAACCTTGTGTGCTTATTGGAGGACTTTTAGATGTTCTTTTCAAATTTGTACAATTAAACTCGCTGCAGGACTGCTTCTTTCGAAGCGCTTATATTGCGTTGCAGTTTAGATGCAAGTTGATATAATTTGATATTGGATCAATATCAAATCAAGTCAGGTCAAGTTTTATTCATATAGCACATATGAAACAACTTGCCTTGACCATGGTGCTATACAGGACACAAAAGACAATAAAAGCAGAAAATAGCAGCACATTTTTGTTAAATATTGGATCAAGACACTCCTGTTGCAATCTTTAAATGATGGTTTATTTTCTTTCTTTTCTTCACACTACTGTATTATCATGATAACTACACTACTCACAGTTATGGATGTTCAGCTTTCAGGTAAAATTTGTCAGGGAGAACTTGAAGTGCCTTTACAAGTGAACTTAATCTGACCGTCTTTACTTTAACTTTAACTTTAACTTCAAACATTTGAATGCACATGTCTATCTCAGCTGAAAGAAAAAAATCAGGTGTGTGATCTATGAATGGACCAATACATGTCCTGGTTTCAATGAGAATTGATATTAAAGGAATCATCTTCATTATGTTGTTCACCTAACAACTGATCAAGGGTACCTTGCCATTGTAAGACTTCAAACAGAAGTTTTCAGTGTACCTCAGAGTCACTATCTCCACTTTTCCACAAAAGCTTGTTCTGAGCTGGCTCAAATGAGGTATTTAGAGCTATTGTTTTCCATTCTCAAATTTCCACAGGGGTTCTGAACTGGAACGGCCTTTTTCTTGCAATTTTTAAGAATATCATATTAGCATGGGATTCGTAAATCCTAGCTGAAGCAGAGCAATGTGTTGGGTTACATTTTTATCTATGCTTCGTTGTTGAAGTACATGATTGTGGTTAGAGTGCTAATTGCCTGTGCGGAAAATGAAAATGGTGTAGAATCAGATTGCGGTAAACATCGGTAAAAGACTGGCTATGAACAAAACCTGCACCATCAATAAAGTTTGCTGCAGTGGAAAAGAGGCACCAGTGTCTTTAGTCGGGTTTGGCACCAAAGCTTGGTCCAAAAATGGCACCGGTGCCAACGTAAACCAGAGTAAACAGACCAAAAACAAAAGGTATCAGTTTCTCATTTTAAATGAACCCCCTGCAATAAGTGCTCCATTTTAGTTACACATTCCTAATATTCTTAATATTTTGTGAATAGTGTAATATTATTCAAAACATGTATTAGCCTTTTATTTACCCCGATGGTCCACCAAAACTCTCTGTGTGTAGGTGGTAGGACAGTCGTGGCCCATACACCTGATACAGAACATGAACGTAGGACATACTGTAAGGGTACTCAGACCTCCTAAAGACTGATTGCTAACTCAAACACATATGCACACACTTATGCCCGAAGGTGGTTTACAGGCTCTTAAGGTCACAGTCTGCTGGACCTGCCAGTCCGTGTCAGTTGTTCCAGCGTTGTGATGTAATGCATGAAGAATTTCAACACAACACGGTCCTTTAAATCTATCCCCCGTCATATTTTCCTCCATCTCTTCTTCTTTCAGTCCGGGCGTATCTTTGTTTTTGTTTTGGCTTTTTCCGTCCCCTTTTCTTTTTCATACAGTGTTATCCCCTTCTGCTCCTAATTTCTTTCAATCCTTTTAATCCTACCACATTCAGCAAGGGTTACCTCATACCAATACTTTGCGTTGGGTGGGTTTTCGTTCATGTACCGTATTACCAGATCATATAAGCTCTGCAATATCTCACACAGAATCTGACATATCCCAAAAATGTTTGTTTATTTGAATAAACCCCTTCTTTAACTCTGAGTATAAGGTAATGTACCAGCCCCTCGTCTTAACCCTCAACAAAGCAGCAAATTCGACAGTAATCATTGCCTCATTTTGCGTGCTGTCAGACCTAACTGCTGATGCTCTGTGGAGGTATGTGTTTAACATTGGTAATCATAGATTTTCATATAAGTTAATTTGTGTGTGATTCAGCCATCCAGAGTGTGATGTCCAGCGGTGATGCATTAACTCCTGGGAAGACTGGAGGCACAGGCTCCGCCGTCTTTAACCTCCACAATAACGGCACACTGGAGTATCAGGTATGGATTTTTTTCATCACTTATATTTTTCTTTTTTTTATGACATGTAAAATTTTAAACACTGTTCCTCCAAAGCCACAGTGAGCTTTGAGGAAAGCAGTAAATAGCAGGATATGTAATAAACCAAAAATTAACACAATAATGAACAGATACAAATGTAATACCCCATTTTTTGATCTGGTTCCATAGATACTGTACATCTGCATTGCTAAAATAAATATAACTATGGCCTTAGACTTTTGCACAGTACTGTGCAAATATACTGTGGATACTGAAAATCTAACTATAGCGCCAAAACTGATGCATGATTAAAGAAAATAGGTCTAGACCAGGGGTCACCAACCTTTTTGAAACCAAGAGCTACTTCTTGGGTACTGATTAATGCGAAGGGCTACCAGTTTGATACACACTTAAATAAATGGCCAGAAATAGCCAATTTGCTCAATTTACTTTTTACTCTATGTTATTATTAATAATTAATGATATTTATCTTTGTGGAAACACTGATCATCTTAATGATTTCTCACAATAAATATATATAGAAACAGATAAATATCAATATGCAACACTTTATTTTTATATTTTCTCTAAGTGCACATTTTTCAAATTGAATATTTTCAAATGATCACTTCTAAGACAGTCTTGTGAAATCACAATATCCCATTTTAACTAGCTAGCCACTAAATTTTTTTAACAAATCATGAATTACTTTGCACCATGTTTGTACAAATAATAACTCATGTAAAATACAAAAGTCAACTCTCAAATGTTTAAATAAATCATGTCACACTTTGAACTGGATACCAAATCTGTTATCTGTTTCTTTGTCAGTTAGTGGGAAGCCTGGCATTGCATGCTGTTAACTAGTGTGTTGTACTCTGGTGTATAACTTGACACTGCAACTCTGAGTGAGTCTTGCAGATGTGCATCAGTGAGGCGTGTTCTGTGTTTGTTCTTGATGAAGTTCATGTCAGAAAAGGCTGATTCACAAAGATAAGATTTTTCCTCATTGTTTGCGAACCTTCTTAATCTTTTGGACATATTTTCACAGCAATCTGGCCTTAAGCTTGATTATGATAAATGTAAAATGTTAAGGATAGGAAATCTAAAGGGAACGTCCTTTCGAATGGAATGCAAAGTGCCTGGTTTGTGGACAGATGGACCAGTTAACATACTTGGTGTTGTTGTCCCAGAGAATCTGGGAGATCTAGGCTAAAAAAATTATGATAATCGACTAAGAAAGCTGGACAAAATTATGCAATTATGGAAAGGGAAATCCTTAACCTTGTATGGTAAAATATCTATTGTCAACTCGTTAATTATTCCTCAATTTATTTATTTGTTTTTGTCAATACCAGCTCCATCACAAAACTTTTTTAAGATTTAGGAGCGGAGGGTCTTCGATTTTGTCTGGGACGGCAAACCAGAAAAGATTAAAAGAAAGGTTTTGTACAATGAGTATGAATATGGGGGCCTGAAACTTCTCAACCTTGAAGCTATGTGTCTGTCTTTAAAAGCATCAATTTTTCCAAAGATGTATTTAAACACTGAGTGGTACACAAGTGTCCTGTTGGACAAAAAACATGTACTGTATCAAAATAAATTGTTTCCTTTTTTACAAGTGATCCCCTCCCATTTTTCTTATGCAGAGAGTCTTCTGGGAAACATGGCGGGGTTCATAAAGGAAACAATCCACTCATGGTGGTGTTTTCAATTTTATGTGCCAGAAAAAAGAGACAATATTTGCAGCAGATAATATGGATGAACTCTAATATTGTAATGGATGGAAAGCCTTTCTTTTGGAAAAATATGTTTGAAAGAGGAATCATTTTTGTCAATGATATTATCAATGAGAATGGTAAAATTATGAAGTATGATGAATTTAGAACTATGTATGGTGATGCTTGCTCAAGCTTTTCATTTAATCAACTAACTGGAGTAATTGGGAAAAGATGGAAACAAACAATTCATTATGGAACTACTAAATTATTAGTTTGTAAACGTCTAACAATAAATTCTAGTTAGCAAAAAGGAACTAAAATAAATAGAAAAATATATAATTTTTTATTTAATAAAGAAATCTTTGAAGGCTGCCCCATACAACACATATGGAAAATGGGAGGACTTTTTTGACTGCCCGTTGCCATGGAATGCCATATTCAAACTAATCTATAAAACTACTATCGATGTGCAAAATCGTTATTTTCAAATTAAAATTATTTATAACTTCTTACCCACGGGGAAAATGTTAAAATTATGGAATATGACAGAGTCAGATGATTGACGATTTTGTTGTCAGGAGTCTGAATCCACCCTGCATTTGTTTTGGTATTGTCATTTTGTGTGTTCGTTTTGGGTGGAAGTTGAAAAAATGTGTTTAAGGATTGATTTGTTTATGAAGCTTGATGTGGTTTCTGCTATTTTAGGAGAGTTCATTGACAATCATGATTTAGTCAATTTAATTATAGTACTCGGTAAAAGGTTTATTTTTAAGGCCAAAAACAGATATTCACTTAGTATTACTTTCTTTAAAACATTTATTCAGTATTTTTTAACTTTAGAAAGTTATATGGTTGAAAACGATAATGATGCCAAAAAACATAAAAAAAGATGGGAAGTTTTCAAAGGCTTATTTTGAAAGTATAATTATGTTTATAGATTATATGCTATCTGTTGTTGTGTTCCCTAATTTGAGTGACCTGGACATAATCTGGACTGTACATAAATGCTTATTTTGAAAATGTAATTTTGTTTATAAATTATATGCAATCTGTTGTGTTCCCTAATTTTTTTCTGTGTACATGTTGCTGAGTCCGACTTGGACATAATCTGGACTGGACCTGGTTTTAAAAACCCTTCAAACAAATCTAATTTCATTGACAACCTGGTCTGGTGAAGATAAGGTCCTTTTTTTTAAAAATAAAATAAAATAAGATAAATAAATAAAAAACATTTTCTTGGATAAAAAAGAAAGTAAAACAATATAAAAATAATAACTTAAAAAATAGTAATTAATGAAAATGTTAGTGGACCAGCAGCACATACAATCATGTGTGTTTCATGGACTATGTTCCTTGCAGATGTGTTGTCTTTGTTGTGGGAACCAGAATATTAGTAGCAGAAAGAAATAACCCCTTTTGTGTGAGTGGGTGTGGATGAGTGTGAATGGAGGGGGGGGGGGGTTTGGGTTGATGCACTGATTGAAAGTGTATCTTGTGTTTTTTCTATGTTGATTTAAATAAAAAAAATTAAATAAAAAATAAAAAATTACATTTAAAAAAAAAAATTATAAGATTTTTAGAACAGGCCAGCGGGCGACTCATCTGGTCCTTACGGGCGACCTGGTGCCCACAAGCACCGCGTTGATGACCCCTGGTCTAGACTAAGGCTGAATCCCAATTCTTCACCTTTACCCCTACGCTTTCGTCTTATGCCTCGAAACTGAGGGCCAAAACCAGGCACGTGCAATGATAGAGCCTTAATGTTTCTTAAACACATGCCGTTTTGCCCTGCATAAGAAAAGTGTCCTTTTTCATTCGTTTGGGAATAAGAAATACTCTGTCATCAATTTTTCCAAAATCTGTTTTGATATCTGACGGGGCATTTACTTCAGTTCTTGTGAGAATTCACCCCCCAGGGTTCACAAGCCTCTAGCTCGCCCCCTCCTGTGTGCTGCATACTGTATGTCTTTTCTGACCCGCACTCTCAGACTTCAGGTAATAACAGTGTTTGTGCAAATCCCTTGTTGTTATTTAGTGCTAAATTAACCACAACATTAGCGCAGCAAAACATATTATGGACCTGATCTACTAAGAGCCAAATACCATGTGCTAAAGAGCGTGCACACACTAAAGTTGCATGACTATTAGTGGGCGTGTTGCATGTGATGGTGCAAACCGCCTTATTTAAATGTTTTTTTTTTCCGTGTACGACGCGGCTTTCAACATGCATACACTCTTGCAGCACGTTCATGCTATGCTCCTGCCTATGGTGATTTGCTATGATTTGAAAACATGCAGCAGGCATGTACCACATTTATGGGCATTTTAAAAGCAGTCCTGCAGTGTGATCTACAATGGAACTCACTTTTTTAGCGTGCTGAAAATGTGCTCATTGAAGATGCTGGTACCAACTGTGAGCGTGCCCTGGAATGTTCCAGATGCAAAAAAAATGCATATTGCAACAAGTTCTTCATATAGGAGATACGTTAATAATATACATTTTTATATAACAAAACACCAGCACAGACCAAAACGTATCAACTGAATTTGTTTTAATCAGCCCTTAAGTCATCTAGCAGCTATTAAATTATAAAATGAAAATGCTGAATAGATGAGATATCTAATATTTTTTATTTTTGACAGTCCATATATGTTGACAAGCATATGTAGGACAGAGCTGCAGCGGGATCACCTTCTTTCTCGCGCCCATTCCTGCACAATTGACAATTTGCATGTACTTTTCAAACAGACGCAAAACAGCTACTGCAGAACACTTTTAGTCTTGATAAATCGCTCTGTGTGTGCTGAACAGTTTGATTTGAATTTTCTACTCCTAGTATTATGGGCATTTGGATGATAATCATATATTCTGCATTTTCATGACGACATAAATGGATTGCAATCCTTTTTCTGCTCACTCTTTCAATACGTTTAGTAGATCAGCTTTGCGTGCGCTATCAGGTTTGTATGTGTTTTAATACAAACATTCAGTAAGTCAGGCTCTGTGGTTCTACGTTTTCTCAAACAATTAAAAAAAAAAAGTTGATGCCTTGTCCAGCTATTTGCTGACATTTGTATTGTTTAATAAAGGCAGAGAGAGAGGCAGGCAGAAATTTTAAAGACAGTTTTACTGTTCGACCACATGTTTTGTTTCATTTAAAATGGTTATAATGATTTTTGTAATGAAAAATGTACAGTAAATCTTAAGTTAAGCTACATGACAGTCTGGTCAGGTACAATATATTGTGGTATACTATTAGTATTAACTTCTTAGATTTATTGCTGTCAGAAAACAGTAAACAATGAATGTGTGTACTATGTTGTCAGCTTTATAGATAATTTGTTACTCTCTCTTGATTATTATGCACAACACAGATTTATCACTTTTGCAAAATAATTAAAAAGCTGATGTAACTTGATCACAACCAGTGTGACTGTGAAAGAGTATGTTGGTAAACTTCCCTGATGCCTAAGTGTGCAAGATACCGAGTTGACAGTTTGGATCACTATCCTCTTGTTGTGCCGCGCAGCAGAACTTTATTGTGTCAAGCGGTGCAGCCATTGTGGGGAGGAGGCGTGTTGCTCTCTTAAAATCAATCAATCATCAATCAAATATAATTTATTTAACACTTAATCACATGTGCCTCGAAGGGCTGCACAAACCACAATGACATCACTAGTCAGATCCCACATCCTGGGTGACCGACTGCAATGGATGCCAAGTGGGTAGTTATTGCAAGTTATTCATGATACACAGCACGGCAGAACGGTGGACAGGGTTTATTGTACATGTGCCTCACAATACGAAGGTCCTGGGTTCGATCCCCGGGCTCTGGGTCTTTCTGTGTGGAGTTTGCATGTTTTCCCTGTGACTGTGTGGGTTCCCTCCGGGTACTCCGGCTTCCTCCCACCTCCAAAAACATGCACCTGGGGATAGGTTGATTGGCAACACTAAATTGGCCCTAGTGTGCGAATGTGAGTGTGAATGTTGTCTGTCTGTCTGTGTTGGCCCTGTGATGAGGTGGTGACTTGTCCAGGGTGTACCCCGCCTTCCGCCCGAATGCAGCTGAGATAGGCTCCAGCACCCCCCGCGACCCCGAAAGGGACAAGCGGTAGAATATGGATGGATGGGATGGATTCATGATACTGTTTATAGTCAAGTCTATTGGGGACAAGCAGAGGATTGTAAGAGGTGTCCATCCAGGTCATAGGGGAGTGGTCCACACTGGGTCATGACGTAGAACAGCTAGTACATCCTCCTGACTGGTATATCACCAGGGATTATCTATGGCCAACTGGTAACCTTTTCTTACAGGCAGGTAAACTTTTCTAAAACAGAGTCTATCTAAACTACAGTTTATAGATGAGTTTTAACGTGCGACTTAAATGCTTCTACCAAGGTAGTATATCTGACTGTTGCCAAATAGAAAATGATGTAGACCCTGCAGACTTTTTTTGGGCTATGGGAATCACTATTAAGCCGGCGTTCTTGGAACGTAGGTTTCTGGACGGAACGTTGGGTACAATACAATCAGCAAGATAAGATGGTGCTAAACTGTTAAATATTTTGTACGTAAGTAATAAAACCTTAAAGTCGCATCTTAAGTGTACCCGTAGCCAGTTCAGGTTGGCCAGTTTAAGCGTAATATAATCTAACTTTCTCGTCCTAATCAAAAGTCTAGCAGCCACATTTTTAACCAATTACAGTCTTTTAATACTAGACAAAATAAAAACAACATTCAAAACACGGCAATATTTGCATGGAATAGCAAAGGATTGAATACCTGATAAACACGTGTCTTTATCATGAAAATCAATAATTCTTATAATTACTTCCATTTATCTGGTTTCTGCTCAACCATGTTTTCGTAACTTTTGGTTACAAGTGTGGTCGGAACTACACTCCGTTTCGAGGACTATACACTGCTTGGCACTTAGCCCTTCCTTTAACATTACAGGTGAATTGGCGCAAAACCAAGGGTGAAGTGTTAAGACAAGGGTAAGAGCAAGAATTGGGATTCAGTCTAAAACCTATTTCCTCCCTCTAGGTTCAAGTTGCGGGTCTCACCAGTGACGTGGTTGGTCTCACTATTGAGCTGAAGCCACGGCGGCGAAACAAGCGCTCAGTGCTGTATGACCTGACACCAGAGTACAACAAGGCCGCAGGCAGGGCAGTGGGCAGCTGGAGTCGCCTTGAGGCCCGCAACATTCACATGCTGCTGCAGAACGAACTCTTCATCAACGTGGCAACAACTCACAACCAAGAGGGAGAGCTGAGGGGCCAGATTAAGGCGCTGCCCTACAGCGGGCTGGAGGCGCCAAGACATGGTATGAATTATTGAAAAATGACTTGCTTGACACAATTGAAGCTATTACACATTAAACCGTCTCATTTAATTGTTGTCTCTCTCCTCCAGAGTTGCCCACGCCTCTGGCCGGACACTTTGTTTCCCCCCCAATTAGAACCGGTGCTTCTGGCCACGCCTGGGTGTCTGTGGACAAATTTTGTCACCTACATTATGAGATTGTTGTGGCCGGCCTTAGCAGGGCAGATGACCTCACGGTGAACGCGCACCTCCATGGCCTCGCTGAGATCGGAGACATGGATGACAGCAGCATCAGTCACAAGAGGCTGCTGACCGGTTTTTATGGATCGCAGGTAAATCACTGCTCAAGTTGAAAGATTCATGCAGCACAAAGTCCACATTCCCAAAAGATAGAGTCAGAATACAATCTAAGTACTGCTAATACACTCTCATCTCGCCTCTTCTAGGCTCAGGGAGTGTTGAAGGACATCGGTGTTGAATTACTGCAGCACTTGGACCAAGGAACAGCCGTCATCCAAGTCAGTACCAAGCTGAACCCAAGAGGAGAGATCCGTGGACGGGTATGCAAAGTACTACTGTTAAGTAGCAGTGTGAATGCTGAAAAGCAAAAACATATATTTTATATTGTTTATTAGTAATTTTCTGACACTCAACCACTTCCATCTCAGCATCAGAATGGTCAGCTCATTTAGTACACGGTTGGTATGGATTGAAACCAGGTTTGTGCAAAATTCCAAATTTGGAATTTCAATTCAATTAATTTGAAGAATTGGAATTTGAATGGAATTGGCTCCACCCCACAGGATGTTGAAGTAGAATTTGAATTATGGGAGGTGGGATTCCATATAGCCAAGTAAGAAGAATAATTTGTCACATTTAACAAAGGTTTTGGCCTTTACAAACATGACAATTAAACACAAATTCCCTTAATTTTGAAGTGTTTTTCCAAAATTTGAAAGTCACTATCCATGACTGTAAGTTTTATGCCTACAACATTGGCTTAAATATTTGCATGCTAACACTTACCATGCTTGCGAGATAGCTCGAAATACACGTATCTGACACTACCCAATTTACTGAGCTGCCCGATCCCTTTGCACATACGCAACATTTGAAAAACGCATGCGCAAACATAACAACTTCCTGCCGTGCTAATTGAGGAGTACGACTTTGAGACGTAAAAAATATGACAAAAATAACAAAGTATGTTTATCCAAATTTTTTGGATAACGAAACAAATGTTTGAAAAATGGAGCATTGGAAATTAAATAGCTTGAAATTAGGGCTGCAACAACTAATCGATTAAATCGATTAAAATCGATTACCAAAATAGTTGGTGATTAATTTAGTCATCGATTCGTTAGAACTATGTTATGCGCATGCGCAGTTTTTTTTTTTAAATTTTATTTTATTTTTTTAAATAAACCTTATTTATAAACTGCAACATTTACAAACAGCTGAGAAACAATAATCAAAATAAGTACAAAAACAGTACAAAACAGCACCAGGGCGGCGCTGAGGCTACGTCTCATGAGGTGGCGTAAACTAGCCAATGATGTGGTCATGTGCAGCTCACGTGACGACGCCGTCTCTTGCTGGAAACATTCGAAAAATGGCGCAGGAAAACAGTACCGATAGTTCAGCGGAAAAATATCTTGAGGTTATTGCTTCAATGGAGAAAAGTGTACGACCTAAGTCGTCAAAAGTGTGGGAACACTTTACTTTAAAGACTTCAAAGAAGACCGTTTCCTGCAAAATGGCACGGAAATACAACATTGCTTCAGGAGCACCTGAAGAGGAAAGATGTTGGAGCCATGGATGAAGGGAACTCATGGTACGTAACTTTTTAAGTCCATAGTGGCAACAGGCATTCATGAGTTCAGCTTTTTTGTAAAAACGTTAACGTTATGCCTTTGTTGCAACGCAGGGCTGATAATGTGTCTCCGGCACATTTGACTCCGTTTTGAGAGAGAAAACGCACGGTTACTAGGGATGATACTCGAAACCGGTTTTCCCGGTTGTTTGATAAGAAAAGAACCTAGTCCTCGGACTCAAATCCCTTTTTGAGAACCGGTACCCGTTATCGAGACCACTATAGTAAAGGAAAAGAGTTGATTCTTTATTCGAATCCCGTCCCGACCAGAAATGCTCCGTGGGACATCACAAGAAATTACGTCACGTAGCTCAGTCATTAGGCGCAGATAGCGAAAGCAGGAAAACAATGGACGGGAAAAAGCGCTCCAAGGTGTAATAAAGTTCAAAACAAAAGCTATAATCCATCGAATAACTTTACTGAGAGATTTTAGCAGGGTAAAACACATGACGAACACTTTTACGACCAACCGGAAACATAGCAACCAGGCTAGCAACGCACGTCCTTTACGGCAGCTGTCGCAACGTTCTTAAAACAACCGCAGCACATACATATATATACAACATATCTCCCTTTTTTAACTTTTGTTTTTCTTTCCTTGTAAACAAAACAAAATCACACTGTAGATGTGTTGTCTGTCTAATTATAAATAATGTAGACGAGGCGTGTTGGCTGAGTTCTTGACGTTTACTTTCACAGCGTGGCAACATGCAACACTTTTCGGGGCTACCGCGCATTCTCGTAACTCCCGTTGCATGCTGGGTAGTGTAGTTGTTATATTCTCTAGCTCATAACATTTTCCCCCATAAAGAAATAATGTTAACTCAACAAAGTGTATTTCTTTTTTTAGCTTTAACTTTTCATTTTTTAGCATTGTAACCACATTTGCAAAGAACTTTTCTCTTCATAGAATTTTCTTTCAATAAAGAAATAAAGTGCAAAAATGTCAAAGCATCATAACAAACAGTTATGTCAAATAGCAGCACTAAGTGCACTTTTTGGAGAGCTGTATTATTTTCAGTTTTGTGCCCAAGGGACTGATTTTATTTAACACTATATTATTATTTATACACCTATAGTGATCACAGAGAGGGGTTGTTTTTGTGTTACTGTATATATTTGTTTCTCTGAAAAATCCCACTTAATATACTTTGGGTAACAACAGTCAATATTTATTTATTTTATTTTATTTTTTTAGGTGGGTAACAGTCAATATTTATTTATTTATTAGATTTTATTTTTTTATTTTATAATAAAAGTGAGCTTTTGTTAAACCAAATATTGTGTTTTTTTTTCCATATACAACAACCTATCTGGACCCGATAAGAGAATCGATAAGGAATCGGTTCGATAATAGGATTCGATAATAGGCTCGAACTCGATAATTCCTTATCAAACATCATCCCTAACGGTTACCAATTTCAAAATAAACGTAACGGACAGAAATATCTCAGGTTCGTTTCATAATGGATCAATGTAGCCGGGACCGATAAAGCTGTATAAATCTATTTAGATTTGAGTGACGCTTTAGTATAATTAAACGTTATGAAGGTGCTGGAATATTTCATGCTATTATTCAAAGGCAGCCTAAAATGAATCCTTTATTATTCACAACAGAAACGTGTACAATATCTGATTCAGTTCTGATCTGATGAGTTACATTTTTGTGTTATTATTGGTGTATGCTGCACCCCCAATGTACAGAACATGGTGCCAGTATGCTGTTTTTTTTCAATAACATACTGGAAAGGATAGAAATGTAGTTTGTCTCTTTTATCCGATTAGTAATCGATTAATCGGAGTAATAATCGACAGATTAATCGATTATCAAATTAATCGTTAGTTGCAGCCCTACTTGAAATGCAAGCTTATTTAGTTGTAACCACCAATATGTCACCTAGAGTCAAAGCTAAGATTTGATTTATTAAGACATTTCTGCCACTAATTCTCCCTCTGTCTCGTCATTTGTTTCTTGTCAGTCTGGGCTATGGTGTAGTTGCACATGCATTAATTGCGTGTGTGTGCTTGGGGGTGTGCCAAGTCAACTGGGGGCGCTACAACCAGGAAATGTTGTCCATTAAAGGACAAACTACCCACTGGTACATTGATTGATTGACTGAGATTGAGACTTTTATTCGTAGATTGCACAGTACAGTACATATTCCGTACAATTGACCACTAAATGGTAACATCCGAATACGTTTTTTAACTTGTTTGAGTCGGGGTCCACGTTAATCAATTCATGGTACAGTCGTGTTTTGCTTTATTGTGGGGACTGAAAAGCAAGCCCAAATAAGCAACCACATGTTAAAAAAACAATTCCACCCAAAAAACACAACCCGCGACTAACTAACTTAAAAAAATAAACAAGCCCAACTTTGCTTGTGATTAGCTGACTTGGCAACACCACTGCTGCTAGCAGCTAGGAACTCAGGTTATAACTCATCTCACAGCGACAGTGGATAAAAATAACTAACTATATTAAAAAGCTGATATTGCTGTTCAATGTATATTTTTTTATTTTCATGTCTATGACTCAACATCAGCTGGATCGCCGCTGCTTTTCCACCGCTACAGTATGAACTGTGGATCACACCGTTCGTTAATCGCACAATGAAAAAATCGTGCCGTTAAAGGCACATATCGCGTTCATTTTGACAGCACTAATACAAAACCCTCATTAAATAAGTCCATATCCCTACCAACAATAATCCCTAAATACAAGAAGAGCTAGATAGACTTGTAAGTCCTTGGTGGCCTCTTGTAAATGTGTTTATGCGTGTGATAGCTCAGTTTGCCTTCACCTGTCCACATAAAAGCACACATTCACAGGTAGCAGGTGTTGCATCGCTGCAGGAAAGTGCGTTTATGGGGATGCACACACACACACATACGCCACTGCACAATTATATGCACACATCTTTTGACTAATACCCATCTGGCAGCTGTTAGCAACAGATCCAGCACATGAACGGCACTCTGTTCGCATAGAAGCTTTGCTTAGGAACAAAAAAGAGTCTAGTAAGGTGTGGCAAACAAACCACAAATATCCCATCCTCTTTTTTACCATCTTCTATTTTTAAAAAAATCCAGGTCCATGTCCCCAACAACTGTGAGTATGGGAACAAGGGAGGAGCACAAGAAGCAGAGTTTGATGACCTTTTCGTAAAAGACCCTGAGGAGCTGAAGAATGATCCTCACACCTGCTTCTTTGAGAACCAGCACCATGCTCACGGATCCAACTGGACTCCTAACTATGACAAGTGTTTCTCCTGCAGCTGCCAGGTAAAGAATAGGAAGCACAGTCAAATGCCACTTTGACAGTTTAAGCCGCAAAAAATGTCTTTCAAGTAGAGAAAAAATGAATTACTTTGGAGACCTTGTGTTTCTTCTTTGTAGAAGCGAACTGTAATCTGTGATCCAGTAATCTGCCCGGTTTTGACCTGCACCCGAACTATCCAGCCAGATGATAAATGCTGCCCGATCTGCGATGGTGAGATTCTCGTTTTACTTCATAAACACTGAAAACTTAATCGTGTAGCCCACAGGGGGTGATATTTTCCTCATAGATTCAATTGTGTTTAACAACTTTTTACTACAAATCTAGTGCGGCCCAAAATACTCGTATTCCTATTCAGTGAATGGGTATCTTAATGCTAAAATTGATACAAGAAAGTGGCAAAATGCTGTATTAACCACAATATAAGACTGTATTTTTTCCCTAGAAAACAATTTGAAAAAGATTTTGTGAACAGGGCCTAGAGCAGGGGTGTCAAACTTATTTTAGCTCAGCAGTCCGCATGGAAGAAAATCTATTCCCACGCGGGCCGGACTGGTAAAATCATGGCATCAAAACTTTAAAATGAAGACAACTTTAAATTGTTTTCTTTGTTTTACTTTGGCCAAAAATAGAACAAACACATTCTGAAAATGTTCATATTACAAAAAATCCTCGTGGCAAAACACTTCAAGTTAGTGGACAATTCTGAGGAAAAAAGTGGTGCAGTTTCAGAAAAAACATGAAGAACACAATGAACTTAAAATTTGTCTCAGTGTTTTAACAAAGTCATTCAACTTTAAGCAGTTATGTACAGGATTCTCATGTTGTCAGTTCACCATTAAAAATGTTTGGAAAAGCAACTGGGTTTCCTCAAACCGTTGCGTTGGTGAAATATGCAACTGCCACAACACATTCATTTATCATCATTTAAATATTAAAATTATAATATAAACAAAACAGTTATCAAAATGACACCATAGCCGAAATCAAGGTAACATATCAACAAACTTATTGAATGTATATTGTATTGTATATTTTAGCATAGCATTGTATATTTTAGCATAACATAAAATAGAACAAACACAACAAATGTAGAAACACAATGGAGTTTAGAGTGCGCATCGTGCATTCAACAAATTGCGAGCGCTGCACGGAACTCTAACTAGGAAGATGATGGTCAAGTTGACTTAAGTCTTTGCATCTTACTGTTTCGTTATTTTATTTGTTGAGTGGATAATTTACAATGAAAGAAGATATTGTGCGTCAATACTGCCGCCATCTGCTGCC
>NC_084743.1:46853901-46874859 GCF_033978785.1 Entelurus aequoreus
CATAGCAACTGACGCTGTGGTCCAAGTTGGAATTGCCACAGAACACATTTTAAGATATTCAACACTCTACTGCCATCTGGAGGCTAAACTATATAGTGCACCCCCTCAATTCTTCACGTTTCATGTGTCAGGTAAACCGTGACGGATATGAACCCCCTGCCTACTGTAAGTCGATTGTTAATGTTTGTCTGAACAAATAACACTTACATTAACATGCCGTTAACAATGCCGTTGCAGGTGAAAAACATGAATAAATATAAAAATATTAAAGACAAGAATTAAGTACAATAGTAATACAAGAAAATAACTCTTTATTTGTATCCCTTTGGCTGGCTTATTGGGAGGAAGAAGTAGGATGTTATGATCAGTTGCACCAGATCATATCCTTTGTTGTTTGCATCATATCATTTGCCCGTGTTTAGTGTGTTTTGGTTCCATGCGCCACACGGATCCTTTGCTTACCTTCTGTTGTTAGGAGCAACAGCTACACACCTGTCCTCATTTTATGATTAGTGTTGTCACCTGGTGTAAAGCTAATCCTCGTCTTTATTTATAATTGTCTCGCCATGCTGTTAGTGGCTGGTCCATTGTTCGCCACACGCGACTGTATTTGTTGGTTTAGTTGTTTGTTTCATGCTACCTATGCTTAAGCTTATCTCCATGCTTTGCTTAGCTAGCACCTAAGTTGTAAGTTTTCGTCTTGTGTGTCGAAGTAAAGATGCATCTTACCTGCAAACTGCCTGAGGTCCTCCGCATCTTTTGGAATCACAAATACTTCACAACAAGCCAGCATACAACATTGTTTTAGTTATCCCACAATGTGGACATTATGTTGTTGCAGTGCAGGTTTTTACATACAGGAGTGTGTAACGCTCGCATGGGCTAGGCGGGTTAAGAGTGTAACCCGTGTAACAGAAGATGGTTTGTCTAGGAGCCTGAGGTATGAAAGATGATGACAACTAGTTATCTTGGTTTCGACTGCATAAAATGTATTGACACAAGAATATAAATGCCACAGATGACACACTAGGAAAAAATAAAAAAAATGCCCTAAACAAAAATACAAGATGCAGTCCTGCTGCCTTCTCGGAACCAGTTCACAGTTCAGTTCAAAAGGTACGCAAACGCTTTCGCGTCAGTCCAAAGTTCAGTTCAAAAACAAAAGTAATCCAAAAGGTTCGCGGCGGAGGAGAAAAATATGCTTGTCCTACCACGTAGTTGTTTAGCTCGCCATTTGTTGAGTTGAGTTTGAAGGTGGATAGGGAGCTCAGGTTGTTTGGGTCAACGGGTGTTCCTTCCTGGAAAAAAAACCTGACCTAAAAGTCCAAAAAAACAAAGTGAGTAACCTAGTTACCTCTTCACTAGCAAAGTACATTATATATGTACTTGAAAGCATAATGTAAGCATTCGATTGTCCGGAATGACTAATTTTTTGTACTAATAAACCAATTGATATGACATAATTAACCATGTTGATTAATATACAATCATGAGTCCAATTAAAATGAACATTCATAATACAGATCATGATTTCTTATCTAAAGTGATAAAACTCAATCATAGATCAATTACAAATTCAAACAATCATGAGTCCAATTAAAATGAACATTCATAATACATTTCTAATAATACAGATCATGATTTCTTATCTAAAGTAATAAAACTCAATCATAGATCAATTACAAATTCAACACTTCTACATGTGTGTGGGAAAGAAGTGCCATGTCATCAACAAAATCAAGATCATCCAATTGTGTCCATTGGATACCATTCCTCTTCTGGGCAGTTGATGTCTTGATTACCCAATCTATTGCCAACAGAAAAAGGAAGGGTGAGAGCATCCTTGCCTCACTCCTGTACTCACTTGGAAGGCATCGGTAAACTGCTGGCCATGAACCACTCTGCAGGTCATTCCTTCATATGAGTTTCTGATGATGTTAGTGTTCTTTACTAGTATCCCATAGCATCTCAACAGTCTCCAGATGGTCTGCCTATCCACACTGTCAAACGCCTTTTCATAGTCAATAAAACTCACTTAGAGAGGTGAGTTCCAGTCCAAAGACCAGGGCTACACGATTATTGCCAAAATAATAACCACAATTATTTTTTATCTTGTTGAAATCAGGATTAATAACCACGATTATTCATTATGTTACATAAAACATTTTTATTACACTTTCTATTTGAAACGAACAGGATGATAACTTAGGTTTCATTTCATTTCAAAATAAAACCTAAAATAGAAATAAGTCATAAGTAATACAATTTAAATTTATAAAAGACAAAGGGCTAACTAAAAAATAAATGTCATTGAAGATTTTCTTCATGAATTGCAAACAAGTGACAAAATAAGAATATGCACAAAAGACATGCTACAAGGAAGACAGTGTACTGCTCACAGTATTTATAGGACATACTGTATGTCTTTGTCCAAATAAATATTTTTTTCGTCCATTATTTTGGTGTGTCTTTGAGAGGTGGATGTAAACTGTATTTTGTACTTTGTCCGCCCTGCTTTTGTGGCTGTTTGTTGGGGCTTTGTACGCATGATGGTCGGTGCAACCACAACTCTGGTTGGACTGTTAACTTCACGTCACCGGCAAACAATGGTGGTTGAGTAAGAAGGGGAGTGTTGTCAGTGCTTAATGTGTCGCCGCAACTCAATGACTTGTTTCGATGTGCACATTTCCGGCTTTAGGGTATTGAGCTAAAGGACGCCTAGAGCAGTGGTCCCCAACCACCGGGCCACGGCCCGGTACCAATCAGTCCACGGACCAGTACCGGGCCGCACAAGAAATTAAAAAAAAAGAAAGAAAAAAAAAACATTTATTTTTATTTTTTATTTGTATTAAATTAACATAAAAAACACAATATATATTATATATCAATATAGATCAATACAGTCTGCAGGGATACAGTCCGTAAGCACACATGATTGTATTTCTTTATGACAAAAAATACAAATAATAAAAATACCATAACCCCGAACATTCAAGCGTAGCTACAAAAAGGTTGGAGACCACTGGCCTAGAGAACGGCGGGGTGTGCAGGCGGGTTCTGGGTTCAAAATGTGTTCTTGTTGGCAACCTCTGGATTTCTCTGTGAGACGGGAGAGTACTGATGTGATAAATACATTTAAAAATATATATATTTTCAGGATCTACTGGCGACCAGCCCATCTGTCGTCACCCTACGTTCCAGACATCTCACTCACTCTTACTCAATCTCACATCAAACCAATGTCTTTCGTTCGGCCCCTGGTTGGTTGTCAAAGTGCTTGATTTGATACCTGCTTCTTAAAGGTATTTCGGTGACAATCGCCCTCATTCAATTGTAGCAACCAAAATCGTGGTTGTGATTAAAATTTGATTATTTGTGCAACCCTACCAAGGACTGTTCCAGGATCATTTGTAGGGTTGTTATCTGGCTAATGCATGATTTACTCTTCCCGAAGCTAGCTTGTTGATCTCGGAGATGAGGGTCAACTGCATCTTTCATTCATTTAGGACAGGGGTCTGCAACCTGCGGCTCTGGAGCCACATTCGGCTCTTTTATCCCTCTGTTGGGGTTCCAGATAGCTTATGCTTCTGTGTACTGTTGTCACTATGCTGTCTCTTGAAAACTGTATATGTAGCATTATCTTCAATATTGTGATCAAATAGGTTTTGATTGGGTTGAAACGGGCCCAAATGGCTCTTTAGGTTGCCAAACCCTGGTTTAGGAGGACTCTATTGACAATCTTAGCTGGGTTTGACGGCAGTGTTATCCCCGTGTAGTAAGATCAAGGCAGGGTCACCCTTCTTTGGGAGCTCGATAAGGTGCTTTGATGGAATTTCCTCCTCCCCCCAGATGTTTTGGAATAAGGGAAAGACCATTTCAACAGTGGTCACTTCATCTGCTTTCAAAGCTTCTGCAGAAATGATGTGTGGCCCTGCTGATTTAACTTTTCTCAATCCCTTGGTGACCTCATACATTTCTTCCTTCGTTGAAACATCACAGATGATAGGAAGGTAACTATTGGCTGGTTGGATATTATTGTGTTTGAAGGAGAGAGATGTTCAAGAGATTTTCAACATGCTCAACCAATCTATGATTTTGTTGTTCTATGCATGGAATATGTTTCCTTCTTTGTTCCTCACTGGCCTCTCTGGCTGATGAAACTTGCTTGAGAGCTTTTAGATCATAGTATGCAGCTCCCTCATGTTACCCTTTTGTGCCGCCTCTTTTGCTAGTGCCTCAATTTAATTTATTTTATTTGCCCTTATCTATCCTTATCCCCCTCTTAGCTATTCTATTTGTTTCTGAATACGGTTCTTGAGTTTAGACTTTTCTAGCACGTGTGTGGCTATTTGTTATTTCTGCCTTCTTCTTTGTCCTGTCATGGCTGATTGGCAACACTAAATTGGCCCTATTGTGAATGTGAGTGTAAAAAGGTTGTCCATCTATCAATGTTGGCCCTCCGATAAGGTGGCAAATTGTCCAGGCTATACCCGAGTGCAGCGGGGATAGGCTCCAGCCCCCCACATCCCAGAGAGGGACAAGCGGTAGAAAATGGATTCATGGATTCTTTCTTAGGATACTACTTAGATCCATTATTTTTGCCCGTTTTTTGTAACCTAGCACTTTCTCACATGTTAATGTTATTTACTCTTTAATGTTCTGCCACTTTTTACCCATGGTCCCTCCCTCGTTCTGGTGTTGCAGAATCTGGGTCTTTTTCAAGTGTATGGTTCTCAACTCTTCTAGCCTGGCTGTTTCTTTCAGAGCAGTGATAGTGTACCTCTGGCGTTGGCTGATTTGTCCTGCTCAGTTCCGTCTAAGCTTGAGCTTCATGGGGCCAGAAGGTGTTAGTCTGATGCAACATCCGCTCCCTTTCTTACTGGAACATCTTCAAGAGATTTTCTGAACTTTTTCCCTTTGCAGATATGGTTGATGTGGTGTTCAGTAGTTAGGTTTGGTGACACCCAGGTCACATTTTGTATCCGTTTATATTGGAAGAAGCTCCTGCCACTAACTAGGTTGGGAGAGGCATGCTGGTTGGCAAACTTTAACTTTAACTTAACCTTTCCCCATTCCTGTTCTCCAAGCCTTTTTTTCCCATTACTTCCTAACACTTTTGGTTGTTGCTGCCGATCTTGGGATTGAAGTCAACCATAGTTGGGCGTGTCTGGATGATGGTCAGCAGTCTGTTGTAGAAATCCTATTTGACATTCGCATCACTCTCATTAATTGACTGATATCCATGTTGTGTGAAAGCAGGCAGCGAGTACCCCTGGGCTATGTGCATCCCATCCATTGAGGGCTCTCTGTGCCCTCTTTGTCTACATCAATACCACTTGCTTCCTCGTGGTCTAAGAACAGCAGCATCTCGCCTATGGCGAGATTCTGCTGAACAGAGCCTGACTACCTAGACTCACTGATTCCCAGAAGATCTAGTTTATAGTGTCTCATCTTGGTTGCCACTTGAGCGGTTTTGCCGGTTTCAAACATGGTTCTGACGTCCCATTTTTCCAATGTTAGTGGTGGTCCTGGTAGAGATGATGGTCGTCGGCTTCCAAAGAGTTTTACTACTAGTCGTCATACTTTCTACAGCTGTGCGTCCATCCTCTCCCAGGACCTTAGTTACTTTGGAGTATCTTGATTGTGAATCTGTAACAGTGTTCTCTTTCCGTGGCGGGGTTGTTGACTCCACGCCCAACCCCCAACCTGAAGGACCAGATCCTGCCCTTCGTCTTCCCTTTGCTTGGTTGAAGCTAGTAGAGACCTAGTCACCGCCAGCATAGTACTCAGGGTCACGGATGCACACAAGCCTCCCCATCACAGCTGAGGTAGCAACGCCTTGAGATCAGATATATACAAGTGATGGAAAACCCATTGGTATTCACAGTTTATTTTGGTTATATAAATATTAAATAATTTTGTGTGATGATTGACTGGCTGAACTCTTTAATTGGCCGTTTTCTATGACTGGTGCACAAAGTCAGAACACCAGGTGCTTGGAATGCTATGTCCTGTGAAAGTGCTCATGCTGTGGCAAAAGTGCTAAAAGTAGTACATATTAGGAAAACCGGGAAAGACAAATTTTAGCAGAAGTGGCTGGCTGAGTAACTTTTAAAAACCTGGTGTAAACCCGGAAAGGAATTCTGCAGTGTGTGCACATCGACCTTTTAAACTTTGCATAATGGGCATCAAAACAGTGACTAACATGCTATCAGCTAATCACAAGCCGGCGATTAGAGGCAGGCAGCAGTTAACGTGCCTTTTGGTTTGACCAATTATCTGCAGTACGATATGGGTATTGTTTTAAGTTGCATTAAAAAGGGCATTAAAAAGCATTACCGTATTTTCTGGACCATAGGGCGCACCGGATTATAAGGCACACTGCCGATGAATGGTCTATTTTTTAAAATCGTTTTCATATATAAGGTGCACCGGATTATAGGGCGCAATAAAGGAGTCATATTATTATTATTTTTTTCTAAATTTGAAACACTTCGTTGTGGTCTACATTAGAGACGTCCGATAATAACGGACTGCCGATATTATCGGCCGATAAATGCTTTAAAATGTAATATCGGAAATTATCGGTATCGGTTTCCCTCCCACCGCCAAAAACATGCACCTGGGGATAGGTTGATTGGCAACACTAAAATGGCCCTAGTGTGTGAATGTGAGTGTGAATGTTGTCTGTCTATCTGTGTTGGCCCTGTGATGAGGTAGCGACTTGTCCAGGGTGTACCCCGCCTTCCGCCCGAATGCAACTGAGATAGGCTCCAGCACCCCCCGCGATCCCAAAAGGGACAAGCGGTAGGAAAATGGATGGATGGATGGTTTCTAAAAGTAAAATATATGACTTTTTAAAACGCCGCTGTACGGAGTGGTACACGGACGTAGGGAAAAGTACAGAGCAGTTGCGTCTCCCAGTCATACTTGCCAACCCTCCCGATTTTCCCGGGAGACTCCCGAATTTCAGTGCCCCTCCCGAAATCTCCCGGGGCAACCATTCTCCCGAATTTCTCCTGATTTCCACCCAGACAACAATATTGGGGGTGTGCCTTAAAGGCACTGCATTTGCATGCCGGCTCAATCACATAATATCTACGGCTTTTCACACACAAGTGAATGCAAAGCATACTTGATCAACAGCCATACAGGTCATACTGAGGGTGGACATATAAACAACTTTAACACTGTTACAAATATGTGCCACACTATGAACCCACACCAAACAAGAATGACAAACCCATTTCGGGAGAACATCCGCACCGTAACACAACATAAACACAACAGAACAAATACCCAGAACCCCTTACAGCACTAACTCTTCCGGGACGCTACAATTTACAGCACACGCTATCCCGCCAAACCCCCCCCCCACACCCACCTCAACCTCCTTATGCTCTCTCATGTCCCAAATTCCAAGCCGCTGTTTTGAGGCATGTTAAAAAAAATAATGCACTTTGTGACTTCAATAATAAATATGGCAGTGCCATGTTGGCATTTTTTTCCATAACTTGAGTTGATTTATTTTGGAAAACCTTGTTATATTGTTTAATGCATCCAGCGGGGCATCACAACAAAATTAGGCATAATAATATGTTAATTCCACGACTGTATATATCGGTATCGGTTGATATCGGAATCTGTAATTAAGAGTTAGACAATATCGGAATATCGGATATCGGCAAAAAAGCCATTATCGGACATCTGTAGTCTACATACCATGTAATGGTGGTTCTTTGGTCAAAATGTTGTATAGATTATGTTTTACAGATCATCTTCAAGCCGCTTTCTGACCGTTGCTTGCGGATGCGCCGTTTTGTGGGGCGTCTTATTTACGTGGCTCACCTTTGGCAGCGTCTTCTCCTCGTCATCTTTGTTGTAGCGGTGTAGCGTGCAAGGATGGGAGTGGAAGAAGTGTCAAAAAATGAAGCTAACTATTTTAATGACATTCAGACTTTACTTAAATCAATAACGGAGCAGCATCTCTTTGAGCGCCGTGTTTTATGTTCTATATTTTCAATGGAACATATAAAAAGTTTGTGTTGTTAACTTGAGTCATATTGCCATCGTAGTGCAGCCTACACTTTGTTCTTATGTTTGACTGCCATCTACTCGTCACACTTATCATCACACTATGTACCAAATAAAATAGCTTCGAGGTGGGTAAGCTCAACCAAACTTATTCTTTACATTAGGCTCACCCGGTTATAAGGCGGACTATAAGGACTTTAAGTGCGCCTTATAGTCCGGAAAATACGGTAAATTAAATATGCTGATTACTGCAGAAACCCTGAATAAGGAACAAGTCATTACATTTTGTGGCTAATCCTGATAATTTCTACTATGTTATCTTACATTTGTTTATATTATGAGCTTTAAAGGCCTACTGAAACCCACTACTACCGACCACGCAGTCTGATAGTTTATATATCAATGATGAAATCTTAACATTGCAACACATACCAATACGGCCGGGTTAACTTATAAAGTGCAATTTTAAATTTCCCGCTAAACTTCCGGTTGAAAACGTCTATGTATGATGACGTATGAGCGTGACGTCAATAGTTAAACGGAAGTATTCGGACACCATTGAATCCAATACAAAAAAGCTCTGTTTTCATCTCAAAATTCCACAGTATTCTGGACATCTGTGTTGGTGAATCTTTTGCAATTTTTTTAATGAACAATGAAGACTGCAAAAAAGAAAGTTGTAGGTGGGATAGGTGTATTAGCGGCTAGCTGTAGCAACACAACCAGGAGGACTTTGACTTGGATAGCAGACGCGCTATCCGACGCTAGCCGCCGAACGCACGGATGATCGGGTGAAGTCCTTCGTCCTTCCGTCTATCGCTGGAACGCAGGTGAGCACGGGTGTTGATGAGCAGATGAGGGCTGGCGTAGGTGGAGCGCTAATGTTTTTATCATAGCTCAGTGAGGTCCCGTTGCTAAGTTAGCTTCAATGGTGTCGTTAGCAACAGCATTGTTAAGCCTCGCCAAGCTGGAAAGCATTAACCGTGTATTTACAGGTCCATGGTTTAATAGTATTGTTGATTTTCTGTCTATCCTTCCAGTCAGGGGTTTATTTCTTTTGTTTTTATCTGCATTTAAGCACGATGCTATCACGTTAGCTCCGTAGCTAAAGTGCTTCGCCGATGTATTGTCGTGGAGATAAAAGTCACTGTGAATGTCCATTTCGCGTTCTCGACTCTCATTTTCAAGAGGATATAGTATCCGAGGTGGTTTAAAATACAAATCCGTGATCCACAATAGAAAAAGGAGAGAGTGTGGAATCCAAAGAGCCAGCTTGTACCTAAGTTACGGTCAGAGCGAAAAAAAAATGCGTCCTGCACTGCACTCTAGTCCTTCACTCTCACGTTCCTCATCCACAAATCTTTCATCCTGGCTCAAATTAATGGGGTAATCGTTGCTTTCTCGGTCCGAATCGCTCTCGCTGCTGGTGTAAACAATGGGGAAATGTGAGGAGCCTTTCAACCTGTGACGTCACGCTACTTCCGGTACAGGCAAGGCTTTTTCTATCAGCGACCAAAAGTTGCAAACTTTATCGTCGATGTTCTCTACTAAATCCTTTCAGCAAAAATATGGCAATATCGCGAAATGATCAAGTATGACACATAGAATGGATCTGCTATCCCCGTTCACATAAAAAAAAATCATTTTAGTAGGCCTTTAACTTCTCTATGTATGTTTATGCTAGCTTCTCTGCCTCCACCCACAGAGACAAAGACATTGGATGACTTTCTTTCATTCCTATAGATAAATCAGAAATGTATGGCCGGATTTACTGTCTGGATCACTGTCTGGATTCAAGACTTTTTTAATAATGAGAGAATAGGAGGTCTGCACTCTTCAAGTGCTTACTAGCCAATAAATAATTTATGGGAGTTTATTGCAACCACGGAACGCTGTAAGAAGTATTAAAATTCACCTGAACCCTGACTATAAGCAATAAAACACCTTTGGGATGAAGAATCCTATACACGGGATTGCGAGCCACGCCTTCTAATCCAGCATCAGTGATCTCACACACGTTCTTCACTCATAACTTGGTAGAAAGCCTTGTTATAAACTGTTAGGGTTGCAAAGTAAGTAACAACGCTAAGACCGTGGCTCTATTCAAACACTTGGCCTGATCCACTAAAGGTTTGTTAAAACTAGGGTTGTCAAACGATTAAATATTTAAACACGATTAATCGCATTTGTTCATAGTTAACTCAAAATGAATCGCGATAATTGCAGATAGGTATAATTTTTCATCATTAATAAGTGTACCCTAGACAGATAATTTTCAGGGAGTGGGGGACTATCCCAGCTGTAATCTGTGATATGTCTACCTGAATAATCTGAATCATTCTGTAATTGAGGTCTTGACCAGAGCATGTTCTAAAATAATTTACACAATATTTCAGCCAGCAAACCCCCCGCCCTCATATTCCTCAACTGATGTACTAGCATTTGTTTAGGTGCAAATATCACAGAATAACATTACAAAACATCTCTGACAAAGCATGATCATAATGTAAGACATTGTTATTTTGTTAATGTCAGGGTTTCCCCTAAATTGCCAAAATACTTGTGGCAATGGGGCATGGTCGATATGACGTCATCGCATGATTTGCTATGATGCATATATATTCTTGAATAAAAAATCTGAATATACATTAAAAACAAATCAAAACAAATATGTTAAGTATAGTAATAACATATACATGTTTTCTTACATAATATTGTTTTGTTCCATTTTTAAATTGTTGCTGCTAATTGTACAATGTACTTTGCTGAGAATGTTTTTTGTTTTTTTAAGTATGTCTAGAAAAGATATGCAAACTGGCAGTTGCGCAGAATTAGCTGTGAGAAACAAGGCTATTGCACTGCAGCTCTACCCTATGTATTATAGTCAACATATATGAACTGTCAAAAATAAAAATATTAGACATCATCTATTCAGCAATATAATTTCATAAGTTTATAGCTGCTGGATGACTTAAAGGCCTACTGAAACCCACTACTACCGACCACGCAGTTTGATAGTTTATATATCAATGATGAAATCTTAACAATGCAACTCATGCCAAAACGGCCGGGTTAGATTAGTAAAGTGCAATTTTAAATTTCCAGCGAAATATCCTGCTGAAAACGTCTCAGTATGATGACGTTTGCGCATGACGTCACGGGGTTTAGCGGACATTTTGGGACACCATTGTGGCCAGCTATTAAGTCGTCTGTTTTCATCGCAAAATTCCACAGTATTCTGGACATTTGTGTTGGTGAAACTTTTGCAATTTGTTTAATAAACAATGAAGACAGCAAAGAAGAAAGCTGTAGGTGGGAAGCGGTGTATTAGCGGCCGGCTGCAGCAACACAAACACGTAGAGAACTGGGACAACAGAGACTCGTACGTGCGTGCCGCTATGTGCATGTCACGTACGTGACTTTGGGGAAATATATGTGCTGTATGAACTTTGCGGAAGTGAACGGTACTTTGGGCTGTGGGATTGAGTGTGTTGTGCAGGTGTTTGATTTGTATTGGCGGGTTATATGGACGGGAGGGGGGAGGTGTTTGTTATGTGGCATATTAAATATAAGCCTGGTTGTGTTGTGGCTAATAGAGTATATACCTGTATATGTCTTGTGTTTATTTATTGTTTTAGTCATTCCCAGCTGAATATCAGGTCCCACCCGCCTCTCACAGCATCTTCCCTATCTGAATCGCTTCCACTGCCCTCTAATCCTTCACTCTCACTTTCCTCATCCACGGATCTTTCATCCTCGCTCAAATTAATGGGGTAATGGTCGCTTTCTCGGTCCGAATCGCTCTCGCTGCTGGTGGCCATGATTGTAAACAATGTGCAGATGTGAGGAGCTCCACAACCTGTGACGTCACGCTACTTCCGGTACAGGCAAGGCTTTTTTATCAGCGACCAAAAGTTGCGAACTTTATCGTCGATGTTCTCTACTAAATCCTTTCAGCAAAAATATGGCAATATCGCAAAATGATCAAGTATGACACATAGAAAGGACCTGCTATCCCCGTTTAAATAAGAAAATCTAATTTCAGTAGGCCTTTAAAAGAATGAAAGATAAGAACACATATTTTTTCCATTGATTCTAATTCGTAAAATACGGCTAACACCGCGGCTAATGGGAGTATATTATTCTACTCATAAAGCTCTGTAAAAAAACCTTCTAAAAACTACCAACAATACTCCATTTAAATCTCACAACTTGAATATGACCAAGTATTAGTGATATTGTTATTATAGGCGCTAACGCAGACAACCTATTATTAGCGTCTCTGTGATCACAGAGACTTAACTTGCTTATGCAGCGTTTTTGACATATTTAGCCGTTGAGCTCCTGCATGGCCTGTGAGCTGGTGAAAGTTACATCTAGATTTGAAATCATGCCTCTCACATGGATAGTAGAAGGTTGTTGCCATAAACCGAGAAGTTGCTTAACTTTGAGATTCACCTTAGACCAGCAGATGTTGAGAAAGACATGAAAAAACGCTCATTTGCGGCCCCTTTTTTTTTTTTTTTATAAACCTGAATGAGCATTATGATTAATTCTTCATCTAAAGTGACAGCAGATATTGTACAGTAAGTAATTGTTTTTATATCATCCTATTTTGTATATCTTCTTTAGCACTTATCAATACTGCTGCATGATGCTTGCTTTTAAACGAGAGCTAGATATGTTTAGCACACAGCTTTTAAAACGTGTAGCTCCGCCTCCGTATATTCAGGCTAAAAAATAGAAGGTTCTGGATCATCATTTGTACCAAAGTAGTCTTTGTTGTCTCTCATTAAGTCTACCATGATTAGTAGTGATTGTTGTTGAAGGAAAAAGCGAACGTTGTGAAATTAAAACGCTTAAAATGAGCAGAATACGTAAATATTACATGTTATTATGAATGTGCCTGTTACCACATCACATAATGTTTATACTGTACTAAGAGTGTGTATATAAAACGTAAAATTTTGGTGTCTGCAGGCGTTCTTTTTTGTTTAAAAACGTTCACTTTTTCATTGATATAAATATGACCTATTGCAATATGTGTTTTCTTGCATCTGGAACAACAACATGTTCTAACTCACATCGTTATTGCTTCCATCTAACATTTTCCATTAGTCATGGGTTTCATAAAATTAGAGACCAGTGGTGCGTTTAGCAACTTGATAGGCAGAAATTTCCCTCAGGGGTTGTAAAAACACTAAAACTGAACTAATCAGAAAGTAAATATTTGACTTATATTATTTGAGTATCCAAACAGGAATATTGTTGGTCTGCTTCTGCCAAAAAGATTTGCTTTTGTTTGCCTTATCAACTGGGAAAGTGGAAATGTGTCGATGTTATGTTTGGGATCCATGGACTGTCTCGATGGGTTTCACTCATAAAAGGCACAAATTAAGCAGCGATTCTTTGTCCATGCTGTATTTCCCACAGCATGGTGTGACCAAATGTCAGCGAAAGCAATGTCCAGTGCTGACCTGCTCCAACGTCACTCGCAGAGATGGCTCCTGCTGTCCTGACTGCCTCGGTAAGTACTGATGACTTTCAGTTATGGTTGCACTTATCCATTATTTTGGTTATCCATTGGTTAATCTGTTTGATGAACAGAGTAATGGAACAAAACACACTATATTTGGAATAAACAAGGTGTTTTCTTTTTTTTTCTTTTATAAGTGAACATAGCAATAAAACTGCACTTTTACTATGGGAGCATCAATATGTATTACCGTGATTTCCGGACTATAAGCCGCACCTGACTATAAGCCACACCAGCTAAATTTAGGGGAAAATACAGATTGCTCCATATATAAGCCGCACCCGACTATAAGCCGCAGGGTTTTAATGTGTAATTACCGTAGTATATAGGGGTTCCTGCTACCACGGATGGGATTGTCGGGACAGAGATGACTGTTTGGGAACGCAAAGCGTCCCATTTATTAACAATAAATCTTTCAATCATTCAATCAAACTTTCACATCTTTGACATGGCGAACAGCATTCGTGCAGAGTACAAATAATACAACGGTGCAAAGTAATACAAAGTGCTCGCCTGTACGTTATGAAAATAACCAGCCTACCGGTATATGAAAAGTCAGTCTTTAATCATTGTGTCATCGTCTTCCTCCTGCGTACTAAACCACCGAAATCCTCTTCGTCGGTGTCGGAGAAGAACAGGCCGTAAATAAGCCGCACCCTTGTATAAGCCGCAGGGACCAGAACGAGGGGAAAAAGTAGCCGCTTATAGTCCGGAAATTACGGTACTTATATTTAATTAATTAAAAACTGTAGTCTAAAACCAGGTAATATATAATAAATAAAGAACTAAACAAAACATAAATACTATGTGATAAAGTATGATCATTGAAAGACAATGTACAAACCCCGTTTCCATATGAGTTGGGAAATTGTGTTAGATGAAACGGAATACAATGATTTGCAAATCCTTTTCAACCCATATTCAATTGAATGCACTACAAAGACAAGATATTTGATGTTCAAACTCATAAACTTTTTTTTTTTTTGCAAATAATAATTAACTTGTGGTATTTTAGGCTTCATAATGCGCCACACATTTTCAATGGGAGACAGGTCTGGACTACAGGCAGGCCAGTCCAGTACCCGCACTCTTTTACTATGAAGCCACGTTTATGTAACACGTGGCTTGGCATTGTCTTGCTGAAATAAGCAGGGGGCGTCCATGGCAACGTTGCATTGATGGCAACATATGTTGCTCCAAAACCTGTATGTACCTTTCAGCATTAATGGCGCCTTCACAGATGTGTAAGTTACCCGTGTCTTGGGCACTAATACACCCCCATACCATCACAGATGCTGGCTTTTCAACTTTGCGCCTATAACAATCCGGATGGTTCTTTTCTTCTTTGGCCCGGAGGACACGACGTCCACAGTTTCCAAAAACAATTTTAAATGTGGACACGTCAGACCACAGAACACTTTTCCGCTTTGTATCAGTCCATCTTAGATGAGCTCAGGCCCAGCGAAGCCGACGCCGTTTCTGGGTGTTGTTGATAAATGGTTTTCGCCTTGCATAGGAGAGTTTTAACTTGCACTTACAGATGTAGCGACCAACTGTAGGTACTGACAGTGGGTTTCTGAAGTGTTCCTGAGCCCATGTGGTGATATCCTTTACACACTGATGTCGCTTGTTGATGCAGTACATCCTGAGGGATCGAAGGTCACAGGCTTAGCTGCTTACGGGCAGTGATTTATCCAGATTCTCTGACCCCTTTGATGATATTACGGACCGTAGATGGTGAAATCCCTAAATTCCTTGCAATAGCTGGTTGAGAAAGGTTTTTCTTAAACTGTTCAACAATTTGCTCACGCATTTGTTGACAAAGTGGTGACCCTCGCCCCATCCTTGTTTGTGAATGACTGAGCATTTCATGGAATCTACTTTTATACCCAATCATGGCACCCACCTGTTCCCAATTTGCCTGTTCACCTGTGGGATGTTCCAAATAAGTGTTTGATGAGCATTCCTCAACTTAATCAGTATTTATTGCCACCTTTCCCAACTTCTTTGTCACGTGTGGCTGGCATCAAATTCTAAAGTTAATGATTATTTGCACAAAAAAAATGTTTATCAGTTTGAACATCAAATATGTTGTCTTTGTAGCATATTCAATTGAATATGGGTTGAAAAGGATTAGCAAATCTTTGTATTCTATTTATATTTACATCTAACACAATTTCCCAACTCATATGGAAACGGGGTTTGTATTTAACAATTTAACACACACATATTTAAAAAAGTTCTAATTGGAGGAGTGGTGTTTGATTTTTGGACAAACAACTTATTAGCATTAGCATACAAACTGTAGATGCTACCATGTCCTTACATGTGTTTGAGAAAACACATTTGTTATACAAGTCAAACATAAGATGGCATTATATATTTGTATGTATGTATGTGTATATACAGTATATGCATACATGTATGTATGTATGTATGTATGTATGTATGTATGTATGAATATACATATACATATGTATATGTATGTACAGTATATATGTATATGTATTTCTGTATATGTATTTATATATATGTATATGTATTTATATATATGTATATGTCTTTATATATGTAAATGTATTTATTTATATATGTATATGTATTTATACATATGTATATGTGTATATTTATATGTATTTATATACATATGTATATGTGTATATTTATATGTATTTATATATGTATGTATGTGTATGTATATATATATATATATATATATATATATATATATATATATATATATATATATATGTGTATATATATATATATGTATATATATATATATATATATATATATATATATGTATATATATATATATATATATATGTATATATATATATATATGTGTATATATATATATGTATATATATATATATATATATATATATATATATATATATATATATGTATATATTTATAGATAGATATATATATATATATATATATATATATATATATATATATATATATATATATATATATATATATATGTATGTATATATATATGTATATATATGTATGTATATATATATGTATATATATATATGTATATATATATATATGTATGTATATATATGTATATGCATTTATAGTCGAGGTTTCTGGGGTTTATTCATTATACAGTGCTCAACAGAGGTGGGACCAAGTCATTGCTTTGCAAGTCACAAGTAAGTCTCAAGTCTTTGCCCTCAAGTCTCGAGTCAAGTCCCGAGTCAAGACAGGCAAGTCCCGAGTCAAGTCCAAAGTCAAGACTGGAAAGTCTCAAGTCAAGTCACAAGTCCTGCATTTTGAGTTTCGAGTCCTTTCAAGTCCTTTTAACCACAGACTAATATTTTTACACAGATTGTGTATGCTTTTAAACCGCTGTATTTATTTATTAAAACAAGTGCATTTGAAATAGCAGGGAAAAAAATAGTACTGACATTGCAATTCATAATAGCACTATTAACCAGTCATTTTAATAGTTTAAACAATTTTAAACATTTAACTCATTCCTTTACAGAATAAACACATTTGCAAAAACAAGTGCACCTGTACTTATTTGTACAAAAGTATTAACATTGTATTTCCATGGCATATTGCATTGTAACTAGTTCCACAGCAGTTTCTATTCTGTTCTTACCTTATCTCATTGATCTCATCTCATACTGTATGTGTGTTTATGTGTGCATACACATGAAAAACATAACAAATACATGAACATAACAATGAACAGAGTTGTACTTTTTAGATGTCAGGGCCCTATGCAATATGTACACATATTCTTAATATAGTATACATTTTAACTGACCTTTATTTGACTATGTTTGTCTTTTTGTAGGTGGCTAAAATATGCGGTGCTGCTGACCGCCGTCTAACGTTATGTTACTGTGTGTGATACAATGACTAACGTAACGTAAGTGTAGGTACCTCATGCAACCCTGCTTAAAAAAATCACTTGACAAAAAGTATGAATAAGGAAGCAAACTGCAGTGGACGCAACATATTGCTGTGTTTGAAATTATGTTATAACCATAGACATCTTATAAGTAGACGCAGTATTGGTTGCTGTGACGCGAGCAAATTGCATCTTGAAGTGGTGATGAGGAGCCGGCGAGCAGCCTAAACTGACAGTTGACAGGTAGAAAACAAAGATGCCGGGCTGGTGTTCAGCGTTTTCCTGCTCAAATGAGCGGACTGTTGAAAATAGGAATCGGGGGATTACTTTTCACAAGTAAGATTTAACATTAATGTACTGTTGGTTGTATTTTATGAAAATAACATTACCACAGAGTTAAGAAGGAGCAAATATCTTCAATATTTGTATGTGAAAATCACAAACAAATCTTCTGGGGGAGGATGACGCCCCTACAGGGGTTTGGTTTACAAACTTTCAGCCCCACCTAAAACAAAATTCACCAGCCGCCACTGATTATGATGCATTCTCATTTTAGGCAGAATATTAGACAATACTTTCTTAACAGTATAATTGTAACCAGGAATAAGTCTTCAAGTAACAATATTCAAATACTAACATTGTTGGGTAAGACAGCATTTGGTTTTATTCTGAATCCAGTGAAACAGATTGGTGGTTTTAGCTGATATAAAGACTTTCAGGTGTTTATATATGTTTAAGTATTTGGCAGACGCTTTTATCCAAAGCGACATACATAAAAAATACATATATAACAATCACTGTAAACATTATCATTTAAGGGAAGAATGTAATACAAAATATCTATACAAAGTGTCAAGACAGAATAAACTCTATGCTGCTGCAGCAACAGAGATACGGTCTATAAGATGTATAGATATCTAATGTATTCATACATTGTTTATGTAGGATATACGCATGTATATATAACGTAATTATATTGTTTCTTCAACTTAAAAATAGCTGACCGTTTTTTTCCCTCTTCGCTGGGCTTATATTCCCAGTTTTGATCTTGGACGTCTGGTCACTTATAGCATATAAGAATATTCTATTACTGTTAAGCAAACTATGAATAATAAAACATGTGTCCGTTATCATAGCTACACGTATGACAAAAAAGCGCGTGAAAATGAGTGGTATTCAGTGAGGTAAAATTAATTAAATGCGCTGACAGTTCATTGCTCCTGCCAAATGAATTGCACTGAGTGGAGCGGATCACCACTCCAAGATGGCGGCCCCGCGTCTCGTCTGCGCCAGTAAGCAGTAGCGCTCGATGCTGCGTCTACTTATAAGATGTCTATGGTTATGACGATAGCAGTGAGTTTACAGCCTCACTGATTTAACTACACAGCAAATAAAAGTCATGTTACTTAGCCAATAAACGTTAGCTTACATTCAAAACTTACCTTTCTTTGTGCAACTTCAAATGTCGAACGAAGTTGGAAGTTGTTGCGTCTCCGTCTGTAATATTCGAACTGCGTGATTTGCATACGGCAATTTGTTTTTTGTTGACCAAGTCGTAGTTTTTATACCCGAACGAAACCAACTTTGGTATAAATCTTTCTCACTGCCGCATTGTTTGACAACTCATGTTCATTGGTTGTCCTGCAATTTGATTGGCTGAATGCTGTGTGATGAAAACAATGTAGATCTAATTTGACTGGCTGTTGTACTGAGAGCACACACGCTGACAAGCAGCACACACGCTGATAGACAGACATGTACAAAATGAAAGCTACGGAGCGCTCCCAAATAACTTTTTAAACTTTAGGTTTTGGGGAAAGTAGCAAGTCATGTCAAGTCAAAAGGCTCAAGTCCAAGTGAAGTCACAAGTCATTGATGTTAAAATCTAAGTCGAGTTGCAAGTCTCTTTACATTTTGTCAAGTCGAGTCTAAAGTCATCAAATTCATGACTCGAGTCTGACTCGAGTCCAAGTCATGTGACTCGAGTCCACACCTCTGGTGCTCAATACCGGGGTAGAGCGGAATATACGTTAGGTCAGGAAAAAAACACAGGCTATATCATCCCTACAAGCCTGTTTCGCATGTTTGCTTGCTTGTCAGGGGATTTTATAAAATCCCCTGACGAGCAGTCTTGGTCAAAAGTTTACATATCCTTGTAAAGAACATAATGTCATGGCATGGCTGTCACAGTCGGCATGGTGTTCCTGGGATTAAAGGCCTCATGTTTTCTCCTCCAAACATATTGCTGGGTAGTGTGGCCAAACAGCTCAATTTTTGTTTCATCTGACCACAGAACTTTCCTCCAGAAGGTCTTATCTTTGTCCATGTGATTTCAGACCTACCGTCAAGCATAGTGGTGGTAGTATTATGTTCTGGGCCTGTTTTGCTGCCAATGGAACTGGTGCTTTACAGAGAGTAAATGGGACAATGAAAAAGGAGGATTACCTCCAAATTCTTCAGGACAACCTAAAATCAACATCCCGGAGGTTGGGTCTTGGGCGCAGTTGGGTGTTCCAACAGGACAATGACCCCAAACACACGTCAAAAGTGGTAAAGGAATGGCTAAATCAGGCTAGAATTAAGGTTTTAGAATGGCCTTCCTAAAGTCCTGACTTAAACGTGTGGACAATGCTGAAGAAACAAGTCCATGTTAGAAAACCAACAAATTTAGCTGAACTGCACCAATTTTATCAAGAGGAGTGGTCCAAATTTCAAGCAGAAGCTTGCCAGAAGCTTGTGGATGGCTACCAAAAGCGCCTTAATGCAGTGAAACTTGCCAAGGGACATGTAACCAAATATTAACATTGCTGTATGTATACTTTTGACCCAGCAGATTTGGTCACATTTTCAGTAGACCCATAATAAATTCATAAAAGAACCAAACTTCTTGAATGTTTTTGTGACCAACAAGTATGTGCTCCAATCACTCTATCACAAAAAAATAAGAGTTGTAGAAATTATTGGAAACCCAAGACAGCCATGACATCATGTTCTTTACAAGTGTATGTAAACTTTTGACCACGACTGTATGTGTGTGTGTATATATTTATATATATACTGTATAGGTATATGCACCTGTGTATATGTATATACATATATATATATATATATATATATATATATATATATATATATATGTATATATATATATATATATATATATATATATATATATATATATATATATATATATATATATATATATATATTAGGGATGTCCGATAATGGCTTTTTGCCGATATTCCGATATTGTCCAACTCTTTAATTACCGATACCGATATCAACCGATATATGCAGTCGTGGAATTAACACATTATTATGCCTAATTTGGACAACCAGGTATGGTGAAGATAAGGTACTTTTTAAAAAAATTAGTAAAATAAGATAAATAAATTAAAAACATTTTCTTGAATAAAAAAGAAAGTACAACAATATAAAAACAGTTACATAGAAACTAGTAATGAATGAAAATTAGTAAAATTAACTGTTAAAGGTTAGTACTATTAGTGG
>NC_084743.1:46874879-46924065 GCF_033978785.1 Entelurus aequoreus
GCTGTCGATCCTGGCGACCTTTTCGGACTCAGCATGGGACGTGCCGTTGCCCCTCCTCTTAGCCCCCTTACGCCCTTCTCTAGCTTCTACAGTGGAGGAGGCCACCGACCAACAGCTTTTTCCTTCGACAAAATGAAACCTCTGGCATCCGCTAGGAGAGGTAGGGGCTACTACTAACAGCTGTGCGCACATGTTTCGTTTATCCCACTTGCATTAGTAAGTGGTCCGTCGCAGACCACATTGTCTCCGGTGGGTCAGTTGGCACTTCCAGTCTCACTTCCAGGGAGTTCGACGCCATCTCCAGTGCTGCTATCTGTAGGTCGCCCACCGATGCCACCTCCAGCTTTGCCTCCAGTGGGTCAGACACCACGTCTAGACTCTCCTTCGGAGGGCTCGCTTCAAGCTCCATCAGCAGCCATGCCCAGGATTTGGGCGTGGACCACAATTGCTGCTGAGTGATTTAGTCACGCTAACCCCCATGTCCTTGTTGGCCATGAATGTGGCCAGTTCATGGATGCCCCTACGTGCCATCAGCATCGGCGTGGACCTCAGCGTCTGCTGAGGTTTTGTTTCTGTCCACCTCTGCTTCCTCGTCAGCCACAAATGTGGTCATTTTGTAGACTCCCACACAGCTTTGCGACCCTCCTCCAAGACCTCGCACCTCTCTCTCTGTTTTTTTGCATTTTTTTTACTACTTTTTGGACTAAGACGTCCAGTATCTTCTTTTGAGGGAGGGGCGACTTTGACGACCTGTCACTCAGGTCTCACATATGCTCATGTTTCCTTATTTTATGCATTTGTTTCTTGTTTGGCGGTCCTAGTTTAGTTAACTTCCCTTGTGGATCAATAAAGTTTGTCGAAGTCTGTCTCCCTGCACGAACTAGCATTTCCCCTCATCTGTCACTGATTGGCAGCCTGGCTACACCTGGTCATGGTTACCAATCCGACTTCTATTTATGCCTGCCTCATAGCTGGAGGATTGACTTTTGTTACTGACTCTGTTAGCTGCCTGCTGTAAGCTATAGCTTATGTTTTAATTAAAAAACTTGTCTTACCTGCACGTCGTCCTTCTGTCTCCTGCATTTTGGGGTCAGAATAACCGCAGCCATGCTATGCAATACTTTACTGGTCATTCCAAAATATGTTCCTGTGTGTACAGAACCTGAGACTGACTAATAACATGGCTTTGGGGTTAGAGTGTCTGCCCTGAGATCGGTAGACCGTGAGTTCAAATCCCGACAGAGTCATACCAAAGACTATAAAAATGGGACCCATTACCTCTGTGCTTGGCATTCAGCATCAAGGGTTGGAATTGGGGGTTAAATCACCAAAATGATTCCCGAGCATGGTCTCCACTGCTGCTCACTGCTTCCCTCACTTCCCAGGGGGTGGAACAAGGGGATGGGTCAAATGCAGAGGGTAATTTCACCACACCAAGTGTTTGTGTGACTATCAGTGGTACTTTACTTTAACTTTAACAAACCAACAGTCAACACATTGTTACGTGCTAGAAGTGAACTAATAACAATGTAGTTTACAATAGTTTGTTTAATGTTGAGAAAAATAATTACAATTAAATTCTACTTAGAAAAATGTTTTTTCTTTAATATCAGTGCTAGTTTGTTTCTAATATTTATTTATTTATTTATTTTGACAGCCTATATTTAACTGATTCACCCTTCAAAGGCCAAAAGTTGCCACAACACTCCAATTCAATGTTAAAATATAGTAGAAATAACATACTGACTGTGTAGAAATGTATTTTGTTTTCATGTAGGTGAAAGTAAATTTAACTACAAAGCTGCATCATTATGTATGGTTCATATATCCCATATTAAAGCAGTAGTGAAGTGAAGTGAAGTGAATTATACTTATATAGCGCTTTTCTCTAGTGACTCAAAGCGCTTTACATAGTGAAACCCAATATCTAAGTTACAACCCGTGTGGGTGGCACTGGGAGCAGGTGGGTAAAGGGTCTTGCCCAAGGACACAACGGCAGTTACTAGGATGGCGGAAGCGGGGATTGAACCTGCAACCCTCAAGTTGCTGGCACGGCCGCTCTACCAACCGAGTGACCTACTGTCCTAATGTAATGGGTGTTGTTTGCATCAGTTTTATATGGATATGATATTTCTATATGAAACTGACAGTGTTTAATAACTGTTTGCTACTTATTATTAATACTAAATAAATAATAACCAAATACAATTGGTAGCGGTTTGTACAATGTCAATCTATGTTATATTCAGTGACAAACCTAGGTAAGGACCATGATGCAGATTATTATGCATGCCATGCTCAACATAGTCTCCATTTTTTAAATGAAATGCATTGCATGTGTCATCCGTACAGTACCTGTGCAAGGCAGAATAATGTAAGCACAGCCGTATTAAAGTTATTTAATACACAACAAGCACAGTTGATTATTTGTACTTGGAAGAGACTACAGTCTACTGCTCCTATAATGTCCAAATCTTCAGTCTAAGTCACATTCTGCCTCAGATTTGTGGTTTCAGAGTGAAGTTTCATTAATATAGTAATAACAAAAATGACACATCAGTTATCAGAGAGCAGTGAGCATAGCAGAAAGGTTATCTGAAGATTTCTCAGAGAAAACAATTCAATTATCTTTCGTCATGCTGTTTGTTCACTTAGACCATTCGATGAAGCTTTGGCACGCACAGTAAACCCATGGGGATGGCCTTGGTCAGGGCCATAGTCAGGTAAAAATACTGTATAAGTTGATAAATTACACACGTAGAAAATGTTTTAATGATATTTCCCTTAAAACGTTCTGTTATGTCCAACAATAACTCACAGCATCGGTGTGTGAATGTAAAGCGCTTCGAGTATCATTCCAGGTATAGTAAAGCGCTATATAAATACAGACCATTTACCATTTTACCATTTACAACAATGACAGGTTGCTAGCAATAACTTTATTGTATTCATTACATGCGTTCCTACCACCAAAACGTACTGCTTTCTAGGACTGGGGTCACACTCGTGACTCTGCTGTAGTACGACACAGGATCAGCATTGTTTAACTTCATGACGACCAGGTGATCCTTGTGCACCATGGCTAGAACAAAAGGTCCTCTTGGGATTAGGGAGCATTCTGCAAAGCCCCTTAGCCACAAGGGATCTAACAACACATGCATATATTTCAGTTCAGAACTTCAAGTTTGGTACAGTGGTGTACCTATTTCCTACACGGTACACATTAAAAGAAGCGTGCCTTGCCTTCATGGGACTAATCCGGGGTTCAGCAACCCGCGGCTCTATATCGCCGCCCTAGTGGCTCCTTGGACCTCTTTCAGAGATGTGTGAAAATGGAAAAAGATGAAGAAAATAATATATTTTTTGTTGTAATATATTTTCTGTAGGAGAACAAACATGACACAACCCTCCCTAATTGTTAGAAATCACACTGTTTATGTTAAACATGCTTCACTGATGAGAGTATTTGGCAAGCACTGTTTTGTCCTACTAATTTCAGCGGTCCTTGAACTCACCGTAGTTATTTTACAACTTTCTCGAACGCTGCCACGAAAAGACGTGTTTTATGCCACTCCGTCTTTGTCTCATTTTGTCCACCAAACGTTTTATGCTGTGCGTGAATGCACAAAGGTGAGCTTTGTTGTTTTATTGATTTGCTGGAGTGCTTATCAGGTATATTTGGTCAGTGCATGACTGCAAGCTAATCGATGCTAACATGCTATTTAGGCTAGCTGTATGTACATATTGCATCATTATGCCTCATTTGTAGGTATATTTGAGCTCATTTAATTTCCTTTACTTATGACTGCTGTGTATTTAAATTATATTTGCATGTCTTATGACACATTATCTGTATGTAATAGTGGCTGCATTTCTGATAGTTTTTTGTGTGCCATGTTATTCCAGACCACAGCAAACATTACTCAGCTTGCAAAGATTGTAATAAATCTATTAGAAGAAGACAGCCTGCCGTTTCCTTTAACTTGGACACACACATCTATACCTTTGGCCATTCTAAGCCAGTCATTTCTATGAGTAATCTCATCTTGTGAGAATCCTCCATTTTACTAATGATTTCCAATGTGTAGAATACAAATTAAAATGCAACATTTCTGTCAACGAAGATTCACATCAGCCTTTGTTAGTAGGCTAATATAGCTAATATAGACACTTACATCATGTGTTGCCTTAATTATAACACTTATATAAGACTTTTAAATTGATTTTGATAGTAGGTAAATATAGCTAATATGGACATTTACATCATGTGTTGTCTTCATTATAACACTTATATAAGGCTTTTAATTTTTTGCTGCTCCAGACAGATTTTGTTTTTGTATTTTTGGTCCAATATGGCTCTTTCAACATTTTGGGTTGCCGACCCCTGTTCTAATCAATACACTAATACTTTACAATAACATTTGGCGAGTCCTGATATCCAAGTGCCAAGGATTACTGAGAGCCTTAAAGTCTGGCCTTTTGGGGCCTGTTGTTGTGGTAGATTTCCCCCCTTTAGCGGTAACATCATGCAGTAAACATATTCAACAGTAAACTGCTAACCATGGACTAACACGGCTAACTCAACTCTCGCTCACACGTCACTCAACAGGCACCACCTTATAAAAGGTCCACACTCAAAAGTCAGAGACATTACAATGTGCTCTCAAATTTTATGAAACATTTAAAGGCCTACTGATATGAAATGTTTTTATTTAAACGGGGATAGCAGATCCATTCTATGTGTCATACTTGATCATTTCGCGATATTGCCATATTTTTGCTGAAAGGATTTATTAGAGAACATTGACGATAAAGTTCGCAACTTTTGGTCGCTGATAAAAAAAGCCTTGCCTGTACCGGAAGTAGCGTGACGTCACAGGTTGAAAGGCTCCTCACATTTCCCCATTGTTTACACCAGCAGCAAGAGCGATTCGGACCGAGAAAGCGACGATTACCCCATTAATTTGAGCCAGGATGAAAGATTCGTGGATGAGGAACGTGAGAGTGAAGGACTAAAGTGCAGTGCAGGACGCATCTTTTTTCGCTCTGACCGTAACTTAGGTACAAGCTGGCTCATTGGGTTCCACACTCTCTCCTTTTTCCATTGTGGATCACGGATTTGTATTTTACACCACCTCGGATACTATATCCTCTTGAAAATGAGAGTCGAGAACAAAAAATGGACATTCACAGTGACTTTTATCTCCACGACAATACATCGGCGAAGCACTTTAGCTACGGAGCTAACGTGATAGCATCGGGCTAAACTGCAGATAGAAACAAAATAAATAAACCCCTCACTGGAAGGATAGACAGAAAATCAACAATACTATTAAACCATGGACATGTAACTACACGGTTAATGCTTTCCAGCCTGGCGAAGCTTAACAATGCTGTTGCTAACGACGCCATTGAAGCTAACTTAGCAACGGGACCTCACAGAGCTATGCTAAAAACATTAGCTATCCACCTACGCCAGCCAGCCCTCATCTGCTCATCAACACCCGTGCTCACCTGCGTTCCAGCGATCGACGGAGCGACGAAGGACTTCACCCGATCATAGATGCGGTCGGCGGCTAGTGTCGGATAGCGCGTCTGCTATCCAAGTCAAAGTCCTCCTGGTTGTGTTGCTGCAGCCAGCCGCTAATACACCGATCCCACCTAAAGCTTTCTTCTTTGCAGTCTTCATTGTTCATTAAACAAATTGCAAAAGATTCACCAACACAGATGTCCAGAATACTGTGGAATTTTGAGATGAAAACAGAGCTTTTTGTATTGGATACAATGTGTACGCATACTTCCTTTTCCACCATTGACATCACGCCCATACGTCATCATACATAGACGTTTTCAACCGGAAGTTTAGCGGGAAATTTAAAATTGCACTTTATAAGTTAACCCGGCCGTATTGGCATGTGTTGCAATGTTAAGATTTCATCATTGATATATAAACTATCAGACTGCGTGGTCGGTAGTAGTGGGTTTCAGTAGGCCTTTAACGACACACACCAGATATTTCGAGGTAATGCTTCTGTCATATTAATTTTTTTACTAAAAATGTCCATCGAGAGGCCCAACTTGCTCTTTAGCACCGACATTGAGTTGGTTGGTTCTGCGACCGGTCCCCACCAGATCAACTACCAATTTGTAGATGTGCAACGTTAATGCTACATTACCACTACTGTGTTGTGAAGTCGTTCTGTGCCACAGATGTGTTATTTGTGTTACAATTTTTAACCAGATTATTAATGATGATGGATTAATCGCAATTATTGCCCACATTTTGAAAGCCCTAAAATAAAAACTATACTATATAAAACAATGTAAACATATCAACAAAATAATACTCTAATGTTATTGATTTTTATTATTTACAATTGTTTGAGCTAATTAAAGTCCATCCATCCATCCATTTTCTACCGCTTATTCCCTTTGGGGTCGCGGGGGGGCGCTGGAGCCTATCTCAGCTACAATCGGGCGGAAGGCAGGGTACACCCTGGACAAGTCGCCACCTCATCGCAGGGCCAACACAGATAGACGGACAACATTCACACTCACATTCACACACTGGGGCCAATTTTAGTGTTGCCAATCAACCTATCTCCAGGTGCATGTCTTTGGAGGTGGGAGGAAGCCGGAGTACCCGGAGGGAACCCACGCAGTCACGGGGAGAACATGCAAACTCCACACAGAAAGATCTAGAGCGCAGGATCAAACCCAGGACCTTCGTATTGTGAGGCAGACGCACTAACCCCTCTGACACCGTGCTGCCCCTAATTAAAGGCCTACTGAAACCCACTACTACCGACCACGCAGTCTGATAGTTTATATATCAATGATGAAATCTTAACATTGCAACACATGCCAATACGGCCGGGTTAACTTATAAAGTGCAATTTTAAATTTCCCGCCACACTTCCTGTTAAAAACGTTTTATCATGCTGACGTATGCGTGTGACGTCACGAGGGCAAGGGAAGTATTCGGAGCCCATAGAAAATGCTCTGTTTTCATTTCATAATTCCACAGTATTCTGGACATCTGTGTTGGTGAATCTTTTGCAATTTGTTTAATGAACAATGGAGGCTGCAAAGAAGAACGTTGTAGGTGGGATCGGTGTATTAGCGGCTGGCTGTAGCAACACAACAAGGACTACTTACTTGGATAGCAGACGCCTAGCCGATGCTAGCCGCCAAACCCACGGATAAAGTCCTTCGTTGCGCCGTCGATCGCTGGAACGCAGGTGAGCACGGCTGTTGGGGAGCACATGAGGGCTGGCTGGCGTAGGTGGAGCGCTAATGTTTTTATCATAGCTCTGTGAGGTCCGGTTGCTAAGTTAGCCTTAGCGTCGTTAGCAATAGCATTGTTAAGCTTTACCAGGCTGAGAATTATTAACCGTGTAGTTACATGTACATGGTTTAATAGTATTGTTGATCTTCTGTCTATCGTTCCAGTCAGGGATTTATGTATTTTGTTTCTATCTGCATTTGAGAACGATGCTATCACGTTAGCTCAGTAGCTAAGTCTGTCACCGATGTATTGTCGTGGAGATAAAAGTCACTGTGAATGTCCATTTCACGTTCTCAACTCTCATTTTCAAGAGGATATAGTATCCGAGGTGGTTTAAAATACAAATCCGTGATCCACAATAGAAAAAGGAGAGAGTGTGGAATCCAATGAGCCAGCTTGTACCTAAGTTACGGTCAGAGCGAAAAAATATATGTCTTGCACTGCTTCTAGTTCTTCACTCTAACGTTCCTCATCCACAAATCTTTCATTTTTGCTCAAATTAATGGGTTAATCGTCGCTTTGTCGCTACGAATCTCTCTCGCTCCATTGTAAACAAAGGAAAATTGTGAGGAATATTACCTCCTGACGTCACGCTACTTCCGGTACAGGCAAGGCTTTTTTATCAGCGAGCAAAAGTTGCGAACTTTATCGTCGATTTTCTCTACTAAATCCTTTCAGCAAAAATATTGCAATATCGCGAAATGATCAAGTATGACACATAGAATGGATCTGCTATTCCCGTTTAAATAAAAAAAATTCATTTCAGTAGGCCTTTAAAGTCAATTGTACAAAATAAGAAAACAAACTACTTCTGTGTCCAAGAACATATTCCCTGAGTTTGTAAACAATATGACAATATTTTATATGAAATGCAATATGTAAATCAACTATTTAACACTATGAACAACACAACAAAAACACAGATATTTGTGAAAAATGACAAGTACCATAACTTACGAGTATTTTGTGATATGAACTGTATCTGCTTTTTTAATGCTTTAAGTTGCAAACATAATTTTGATATACGAGCCTTCCCACTACTCATGGGCGTAGTGATTGGCAGAATGAACCCTGTAAGATCTGTCCCTAAACATCCGATCTTACACTCTAGTAACACCAGCGAACAGGACAAAGTATCGAGTGATTTTTGATTCAGAATGTAATTTGCCTTTTAAAGTATTTATTGATATTAACATATTGCTGCCACTTTATGTTGTATGTGCTTAATATGTGTTATGCAGCTCATTGTATTATCTAGTCTGACTTCTAAATGTTTTGTTTTTTTCTTGTACACCATTTACACCATTTATTTGTGTGTGTGTTACCTACCTCTATGTTTAAATTTACAAAATAATATAGTTTTTTCTTAAATTCAATGACAACCATCTTTTTAGTTTGGTCATTTCTACCGTAACATTTTATATTACTTTCCTGTGTGTTTTCCCCTGAGCAGAATGTAATCACGTCATCTCCAAAGAGTATTAGCTTTAGATCGTTCGTTTCTTTTCAGATACATGATATAATGATGCACACTCATATGTTATCTCCTAACCTCACATATTGCTTCCTGTTGATTAAATAGGTTTTCACTCAGTTCAAAGCCACTCCCAGAATGCTAAATTGTTCTAATGTGTTGATTAAGATATTGTGTATGATTGTATTTAATGCTTTTATTATATCAAACTGCGGTTCACCATTTAGGCACACACCAGCGAGCAGGAGGCCGCGAGCGAGAGACCAGAACATTGCACATTATAAGCCTAAGAAATAAAAGACTTGTTTGAACCTGGACTTCAGGTCCCACAGATTCTGTCAGTCCAAGGAGAACCCACACAGAGACTTTCACACATACCGTGATTCTTTCCAAACCGTGCCTGTAACACGGCAGTAAAGTGGCTGATCAAACAAAACAGAAGTCATTGTCATGGAACCCGTAGCTGCGGAAACTAGCTCTCCAATCAGCCAAATAGACTCAATAACTCCATGGTGACGTTTTGGTGAATTTACTGTGGAATTTGTACAAAAATAATGCCTTTGTAGGTTTATAATACTAACACAGACACGTGTAAACGTGTTAGCATATTAGCTAATGCTAACAATACTGGCTTGATTACATTACGATAGCATGTACAAATACGCATGGAAACATTGCTTTCAAACAAGTGATGGTTTAGTACCGGTAAATATGAATTGGTTTAATTATATTATAAAACTTACAAACGCTGCTTGGAGTGAAGAATAAAGAAACCATATGAGTAGAAAATGCTATGGACGACTCGTAGACGGAACGGCACTTGTACTTTTGGTTCAAAGCACTAAACAGAAAGAAATACTGTAATGAGCGTAGTGAGTGCAGTAAGCAAACTCATCCAAAAGACGTTGCCCTAACACCAATTATAGCACTATTTCAGAGTCTCTGTGGGTGTTTTATGAAAGCTATTTGTTGACTACAAAACAATAGGACCATTAGCGAAGAAAAGTCCATCAATTAGCCGCGCCGTTTTATAAGCCGCAGGATTTGAAGTGTAGAAAAAAAGTAGCATCTTATAGTTCGGAAAATATGGCAATTCATATATTATATAATATATGTAATATTTTCTGTGTATCTCCTCTCTGAGCTGCCACCTTACCGTGGTAGAGGAGTTTGTGTGTCCCAATGATCATAGGAGCTATGTTGTCCGGGGGCTTTCATGCCCCCTGGTAGGGTCTCCCAAGACAAACAGGTCCTAGGTGAGGGATCAGACAAAGAGCAGCTCAAAGACTTCTATGGAAAGGAAACAACGAGGACTCAGATTTCCCTCGCCCGGACGCGGGTCACCGGGGCCCCCCTCCGGAGCCAGGCCCGGAGTTGGGGCACGATGGCGAGCGCCTGGTGGCCGGGCCTGTCCCCATGGGGCCCGGCCGGGCACAGCCCAAAGAGGCTACGTGGGTCCCCCCTCCAATGGGCTCACCACTCATGGGAGGGGCCATAGAGGTCGGGTGCATTGTGAGCTGGGCGGCAGCCGAAGGCAGGGCACTTGGCGGTCCGATCCTCGGCTACATAAGCTAGCTCTTGGGACGTGCAACGTCACCTCGCTGGGGGGGGAGGAGCCTGAGCTTGTGCGCAAGGTAGAGAAGTTCCGGCTGGATATAGTCGGACTCACCTCGACGCACAGCAAGGGCTCTGGAACCAGTTCTCTCGAGAGGGGCTGTACTCTCTTCCACACTGGCGTTGCACGCAGTGAGAGGCGACGAGCTGGGGTAGCAATTCTTGTTTCCCCCCGACTCAAAGCCTGCACGTTGGAGTTTAACCCGGTGGACGAGAGGGTAGCCTCCCTCCGCCTTCGGGTGGGGGGACGGGTCCTGACTGTTGTTTGTGCTTACGCACCGAACAGCAGTTCAGAGTACCCACCATTTTTGGATACACTCGAGGGAGTACTGGAAAGTGCTTCCCCGGGTGATTCCCTTGTCCTACTGGGTGACTTCAACGCTCATGTTGGCAACGACAGTGAAACCTGGAGAGGCGTGATTGGGAAGAATGGCCGCCCGGATCTGAACCCGAGGGGTGTTTTGTTATTGGACTTTTGTGCTCGTCACAGATTGTCCATAACAAACACCATGTTCAAGCATAAGGGTGTCCATATGTGCACTTGGCACCAGGACACCCTAGGCCGCAGTTCCATGATCGACTTTGTGGTTGTGTCATCGGATTTGCGGCCTCATGTTTTGGACACTCGGGTGAAGAGAGGGGCGGAGCTTTCTACTGATCACCACCTGGTGGTGAGTTGGCTACGATGGTGGGGGAGGATGCCGGACAGACCTGGCAGGCCCAAACACATTGTGAGGGTCTGCTGGGAACGTCTGGCAGAGTCTCCTGTCAGAGAGAGTTTCAATTCCCACCTCCGGAAGAACTTTGAACATGTCACGAGGGAGGTGCTGGACATTGAGTCCGAGTGGACCATGTTCCGCACCTCTATTGTCGAGGCGGCTGATTGGAGCTGTGGCCGCAAGGTAGTTGGTGCCTGTCTTGGCGGTAATCCTAGAACCATTTGGTGGACACCGGCGGTGAGGGATGCCGTCAAGCTGAAGAAGGAGTCCTATCGGGTTCTTTTGGCTCATGGGACTCCGGAGGGAATACTTCGAAGACCTCCTCAATCCCACCGACACGTCTTCCTATGAGGAAGCAGTGCCTTGGGAATCGCTGGTGGGCTCTCCTATTTCTGGGGCTGAGGTTGCTGAGGTAGTTAAAAAGCTCCTCGGTGGCAAGGCCCCGGGGGTGGATGAGACCCGCCCGGAGTTCCTTAAGGCTCTGGATGCTGTGGGGCTGTCTTGGTTGACAAGACTCTGCAGCATCGCGTGGACATCGGGGGCGGTACCTCTGGATTGGCAGACCGGGGTGGTGGTTCCTCTCTTTAAGAAGGGGAACCGGAGGGTGTGTTCCAACTATCGTGGGATCACACTCCTCAGCCTTCCCGGTAAGGTCTATTCGGGTGTACTGGAGAGGAGGCTACGCCGGATAGTCGAACCTCGGATTCAGGAGGAACAGTGTGGTTTTCGTCCTGGTCGTGGAACTGTGGACCAGCTCTATACTCTCGGCAGGGTCCTTGAGGGTGCATGGGAGTTTGCCCAACCAGTCTGCATGTGCTTTGTGGACTTGGAGAAGGCATTCGACCGTGTCCCTCGGGAGGTCCTGTGGGGAGTGCTCAGAGAGTACGGGGTATCGGACTGTCTGATTATGGCTGTCCGCTCCCTGTACGATCAGTGCCAGAGCTTGGTCCGCATCGCCGGCAGTAAGTCGGACACGTTTCCAGTGAGGGTTGGACTCCGCCAAGGCTGCCCTTTGTCACCGATTCTGTTCATAACTTTTATGGACAGAATTTCTAGGCGCAGTCAGGGCGTTGAGGGGATCTGGTTTGGTGGCTGCAGGATTAGGTCTCTGCTTTTTGCAGATGATGTGGTCCTGATGGCTTCATCTGGCCAGGATCTTCAGCTCTCACTGGATCGGTTCGCAGCCGAGTGTGAAGCGACTGGGATGAGAATCAGCACCTCCAAGTCCGAGTCCATGGTTCTCGCCCGGAAAAGGGTGGAGTGCCATCTCCGGGTTGGGGAGGAGACCCTGCCCCAAGTGGAGGAGTTCAAGTACCTAGGAGTCTTCTTCACGAGTGGGGGAAAAGTGGACCGTGAGATCGACAGGCGGATCGGTGTGGCGTCTTCAGTAATGCGGACGCTGTATCGGTCCGTTGTGGTGAAGAAGGAGCTGAGCCGGAAGGCAAAGCTCTCAATTTACCGGTCGATCTATGTTCCCATCCTCACCTATGGTCATGAGCTTTGGGTCATGACCGAAAGGACAAGATCACGGGTACAGGCGGCCGAAATGAGTTTCCTCCGCCGGGTGGCGGGGCTCTCCCTTAGAGATAGGGTGAGAAGCTCTGCCATCCGGGGGGAGCTCAAAGTAAAGCCACTGCTCCTCCACATCGAGAGGAGCCAGATGAGGTGGTTCGGGCATCTGGTCAGGATGCCACCCAAACGCCTCCCTCGGGAGGTGTTTAGGGCACGTCCAACCGGTAGGAGACCACGGGGAAGACCCACGACACGTTGGGAAGACTATGTCTCCCGGCTGGCCTGGGAACGCCTCGGGATCCCCCGGGAGGAGCTGGACGAAGTGGCTGGGGAGAGGGAAGTCTGGGTTTCCCTGCTTAGGCTGCTGCCCCCGCGACCCGACCTCGGATAAGCGGAGGAAGATGGATGGATGGATTTTCTGTGTATCCACATTGGCTAGCTAACAGTAATATTTATAAATGTGTAATCTGCTATTAAATCTCTTTTCAACAATTTTGGAGAATCGAGGGAGTAATGGAACTGGTCTATAGTTAGTGAGTTGGTGTTTGTAACCTGTCTTGCAAATCAGTATTGAAGCATATTAGCTATTATCATTTTGTTTTGTAATTTCCATGTTTTAAATAATAAGTACTTAATATAGCTACGCCAATGCTTGAGAAAAATGTCCTTGACCTTGTTTTTTTTTTAACAATTTTCATGTCAATTTCATTATAATCAGATGTTTTAGATTAGCTCTTGACGACAATATATATTATTTCCTTTACAGTCACAAAACATATACATTCATCTCTTGACTAAATAAATAATTAGAGCACTTTTTTGAAATCTTTGGGCTTCTTCCAACTACTAAGTGGATTATACTGTATAATGGTTTTGCAAGTGTGTGCCTCTTCTGGCGTTTCTTGCTGGTTTAGTTGTGCTTGGTGTTGTGAGGAAGAGTCATAAAGCACCTAAATGATTCACCAAATGAGAAGAGGACAAAGACAAATCCACAGGGAGAGACTCACAAGGAATTATCCTTATTGATATTTTGAGACTAATTGAAGTCAGCCGGAATGTGTTTAATCATTGCTTGTTTGGTTTCCACTTTCTTCATATGCTCATGCAAATGCTCATATTTAATTTTGGCCGCACAATAGCTTAGTACAATTCAGTTCTGTTTGCTATTGTGCAGCAAATATCCACTGAATCAGCAAAACACCAAAATGATATACAGTTGAATTATTCAAACCTCATTGTAAATTCTATAATGTACAAGCTTTCAATAACTGTCCATTAAAAAAAATATGATTGTTTGTAATATTAGATGTGTTTAGCTATTTTAACTCTTTTTGTTCACGTTCCAATCTCAGTTGCAGCATTTGTCTGGAGTTTGCATGGTCTCTCTCTGTACTGGCCTGGGTTTTCTCCAAAAAGATGCAGACTCAAATGATGTGAATGTTAGTCGATGTGTGTCCTGCAAACTCAGACCCTGCGGTTCGGAAAAACAAATCCTTATGGACGGCGCTACTGGCACCCATATACACTAAAGAAACTATGTAAATGTCAAGGGTCCAAATCAATGAAGCCTTTACCAGCTGTAGTAGGATATGCCCTGAACTGATAACTTGCATAGGCGCCGATCCCGTGGGTGCTTCAGGGCGCGAGCACCCATGGACAATGCCGAGCACCCATGTGGGATTGATGGCAACTTTCAATCTTTAGAATAATTTTGGAAAAATCGATCTTGTTTTTGTTAATTTTGTGGCAGAGTTTGGTCCGTTTCACATCATAATAGCTTCACAAATCATATAGTGTATAATTAACAAACACTAACCAAGATTTCATTGTGCCAAATATAGAACTAATGATTGACTTTGAACTTACTGCACACGAGCGAATGAAGGGCATACTTACTCAACAGCCATACATGTCACTCTAAGAGTGGCAGTATGAACAATGTCAACACTGTCAGAAACATGTGCCATATAGTGAAACCACACTAAACAACAACGACAAACACATTTTGGAAGAATATTTGCACCGCAACACAACATAAACACTACAGAACAAATTCCCAGAATTCCCTGCAGCACCAACTCTTCCGGGACGCTACAATATAAACAAACGCCATTGGTGGATCTACACCTAACATCCACTGTAATGATACCAAGTACAATAGTGTATCTAGTTAATACTACTATGATTACATTGTTATTTTTCAACATCACAAAATTTTCTTTCGTTTAAAAAAAATTTATATTATGTTTATAAACTCAGGAAATATGTCCCTGGACACATGAGGTCTTTGAATATGACCAAAGTATGATACTGTAACGACTTGGTATCAGATTGATACCCAAATTTGTAGTATCATCCAAAACTAATGTAAAGTATCAAACAAGAGAAGAATAAGTGATTATTACATTTTAACAGAAGTGTAGATAAAACATGTTGAAACAGAAAATAACCAGATCCATCCATCCATCAATTTTCTACCGCTTGTACCGTTCGAGTATTAACAGTAAATGAACAAGTAGATTAATAATTCATTTTCTACCACTTGTCCTTAATAATTTTGACAAAATAATAGAATTATAATGAGATAGGCTCCAGCGACCCCCCGCGACCCCAAAAGGGACAAGCGGTAGAAAATGGATGGATGGATGACACAATATGTTACTGCATACGTCAGCAACTGAATTAGGAGCGTTTGTTTGTTTACTTACTACTAAAAGACAAGTTGTCTTGTATGTTTACTATTTTATTTAAGGACACAATTGCAATAAGAAACATATGTTTAATGTACTGTAAGATATTTTTGTTAAAATAAAGCCAATAATGACATTGTGGTCCCCTTTATTTAGAAAAGTACTGAAAAGTACCGAAATACTTTTGGTACCGGTACATTAATACACACACACCGAGCACCCACTGGCAGAAATGTAGATCAGCGCCTATAATCACTTGTATATGCTGTAGTAGACAAACAGCTATTCACACTATTACACAATTAAAAGTCTATTGTCCTTACACTGAAATACTGAAAAAAGTAGAAGCAACTCGTCTATTATACACACAAACTTTCGGTATTGGTCTTGCTGTTAAATAGACAATGGAAAGTCAGTCACTTCTCACTTTTGATGAGGCTGTATTTTTGTGTCCACTATTACAATAATAGGAAATTCAAAAAACTGAATAGCCGTCAAAGAGCTTTATCTACGAAAGGTTTGCGTGTATTAAAACACGTGCAAATTTTATAGCACACGCAAAGTTGATCTACTAAAGTTGTGCGCAGAGCATTGTGTCTCTTAAAGAGGAACTGCACTTTTTTTTTTTTTTTTTGGCTATCACAATCATTATGAAAGACATGACGACCGAAGGATATTTTTTTTAAATTCATTCTGAATATTAAATAATTGAAATAAATGTAGGAGCTCCTGTATTTCGCCCATAACATCCAATAAATAACCATTCAAAAACGGCCAACAATACTCCATTTACATTTTGTGACTTGAATATTAACCAAGTATTAGTAATATTGTTATTATAAGCGCTAACGGAGACAAAGTATTTATAGCGGCGCTGTGATCATTATTGTGTGTCCCTATGTTTACATCACAAGTGTCAAACCCAAAGCCCGGAGGCCAGATATGCCCCGCCACATCAATGTGTGTGGCCCCCGCAAGCATGGAAATAATATGTGTAAATAAAGTACCTTATCTTTTCTTAATAAATGTATTACAAAAATAAATGTATTGCGTACAATTACATATATTAACACTTTAATCATCTCTAATAATTAAACTAAATATTGTATCATACATTTCAAAACAATGTTATTGTTCAAATAAAGATAAATGCTTAAATATCTGCTTGACTTATGATCTCAAAGCAATTAATCCAACAAACTGTTCATGTAAAAATTTTACAGTAACATTTTTTACAGTAAAATCCACTTTCAATATAGAGTAATAATACACTATAAAACACAAAAATCGTAGATATTACAGTATAAAAAACTTGAATGAATTTTTAAGTTAAAAAAAACAGCGGTACCGTTTATTCATTCCATTTAATGTAGTTCCATGTATTTTTTTGTTTTATATGCTGTAAAGAAAAACAACCCTACAAATCTTATGGTAAAATTGTGGCGACTGAGCTGCCAGATCTATTTAAATCGAAAGATTTGGTTTTGTACAGCGTATGTACAAAAAGACAATTATACACATGTTTTATATATACACATTTATATTCATACTGTATACTATTCACTGTTAAAAACGGCCCTCTGAGGGCAACCAAAACTGTGATGTGGCCCTCAATGAAAAGGAGTTTGACACGCCTGGTTTACATCATCAAGTGGTCTGCTTTTTCCTTGCTCCCTTGCTCTCTGTAAGTTTATTGATTATCATATATCATGTATCTCCCCTGGAAAGAAGAAGTCAGAGTAGGTATTCCAATAAGTTGGTACATTTTGACAGCCATTTAGGACTCGAAAATGGCCAGAACGACACAAAAAAACGCTTGTTCCCCCTTGCCCTCCCTGCCCATATCGTTGTGAGGATTATGAGTCATTCTACATCTAAATGGGAATATGTGAACATCCTAGCAGTCGGCATCGTAATGACAGCAGACCGTGTACAGTAATTGATGTTTTATTATGTGTGTTGGCTCTTATAAAGTCTGCAGTGAGTTAAATCAGTAATGAAGAAAAAAATAAAAGCAAACACGATGCATTTTTGAAATTATTGTGCCTCGTATGCTTAAAATGAGCAAAATACAAAAATATGATATGTTATTAGAAATGTGCCTCTTACTACATCACATATATACTTACATCATGTATATAAAACCTCAATGGAGGTGTTTGGATGTTTTGTAGGCAGAATTACGCAGCTCCACTGTAAGCAGACTTTTGATCACATTTTTTTTAATTTTTCACTTTCACTTTCACAATATTATGTCAGACCCACTCGACATCCATTGCTTTCGGTCTCCCCTAGAGGGGGGTGGGGGGGGGGGGGGGGGGTGGGGGGTTACCCACATATGCGGTCCTCTCCAAGGTTTCTCATAGTCATTCACACCGACGTCCCACTGGGGTGAGTTTTTCCTTGCCCGTATGTGGGCTCTGTACCGAGGATGTCGTTGTGGCTTGTGCAGCCCTTTGAGACACTTGTGATTTAGGGCTATATAAATAAACATTGATTGATTGCATTTTTAGAATGCAAAAAAATAAAAAATAACATCCATTGTCATGTCCCTCATAATGATTCTAAATGATGAGCAAATTTCCCCCCAAAAATGCGGTTCCCCTTTAAGTGATTAGAATAAGGAGCGCAATCCATTTAGCGCAATACTGGAGAAGAAATTGCAAATATAATTACTTAGCACACACAGTGTGATCTATCAAGGCTGAAACTGTTCTGTGGCTGCTGTTTTGTGTCTATTTTAGAATGTCCAGCAAGGACATGCAAACTGGCAGTTTGTGGATAAATAGCAATGAGAAAGAATGCGATCCCACTGCAGCACCATCCTGCATAGGCTTGTCAACATATATGGACGGTCAAAAATGTTAAAATAGACACATTGTCTTTTCACCAATATCATTATCAAATTTTACAGTTGCTTGATGACTTAAAGGGCTGATTAAAACAATTTCAATTGATGCGTTTGTGTCTGCTGGTGTTTTTTTAAACAATAGTTTTTTCATATTACTAGACATTATTACGAATAATATAGCCAATAATATTGGCATATCTCCTATATAAAAAAGAAAACAAAAAAACATCTTGCATTATGCATTTTCTTGCGTCTGGAAAAGTCCAGTGCACGCTTGCAATTAGTGGCAGCATCTTCCATGAGCGCACCGCAACAAAAAGTGGGTTCCATTGTAGACGCACTGCAGGACTGTTTATAACATGTCCATAAAAAGTAGTAGATGTCTGATGCATGTTTCAAAACATAGCAAAATGATAACATGAATGTGCAATACATGAGTGTTTCTACGATGAAAGCCGCATAGTAAACGCAAAAATCTCATTATAATAAGGCTGTTTGCAGCAGTTATTAATTGCACACGGTGTCTCAGTAGATCACATGCAAAACGCCCACATGCCCAATTATACACGCAATGGTGCATGGGTGGAGATTTGGATCTAAGTAGATCAGGCCAACGGTATATAATCTGTAGAGAAGCTCTGATGAAAAATATCCTCTCATAAAAAATGTGTATAAAAGTGTCACGGCGCAAGGACATGCCGCTGCGCATTCCTCAGTGAGCCCTGCGGAGCGTGCCACGGCACACGCCTGCGGGTTCTCCTCTGCTTCTGCAGCCGGCGGCTGCAATCAATCAAGAATCAGAAAACCTGAAGCTGATGATCAGACCTGCCTTCTTAAGCCTGCACAACCTGCTATCCCGTGCCAGAACGTAGCGACCTGTCCTGTACACAGCGTGACCTGCGTTCCCGCGTGACGAGCTGTGTGTCTCGTCTCCCCTTGTTCGCTCTGCTTCCCTGACTGCCACTTGGATCTCGACCTCCGGCCTGGACACAGACCTCTGACGCCTCGCTATCCCCCTGACTACCTGATTATCTCACGGACCTTCGAGCTTGTCTTTTCCCCTCCGGGACTTCCGTCCTCACTCAACACTCACGGTAACACTCAGTAAATTTCCACACAAAGTCACCCACCATACACACTCTTGGATTTAGTCACACACCATTTCCCTTATTTATTTAATATTATTTGTTATTTATATATAGTATATATCCATATATAAATAAAACAAAGAGATAATACTACGCCCCTGTTGTCTGTGCCGTCTCCTTCCCCCTGTACATAACAGAAAGTATGTTAAACAAAAAAGGCCATCCATGTGTGCAAGTGCTAATTCCTCTTGGACAATGGTGCGTTTGCACCGCTGTTTGTGTATTTATCTCAATTCATATGGGCGCTCCTTCTGTGCAGCTGTAATTTCCACTAGGACATATCCCGCAAAGTAAAAATGTATGGAAAATTTGACTTTGTACCCGTTGAAAGAAGAAAAAAATTACAAAAAAAACAAGCACAGAAGCAAACAAGTCGACCCAAACATATGGCATAAACATAGAATAACTTCATCAGGAAAGAAACAACAAATAGGCCATATAGAAACTTTTATATCTGGTTGACAAATAAACCGCCATTGAACAGATTTGTTTTGGGGAACTTGTTTTGGACAGAAGGTCTCTGTACTTAAGCACCTATCCATAACATATCATACACTTCAATGAGCTTGTGCAATATACTCAATGCAATATAAGTGCACAGTGTGTTAGCAATGTACACAATAACAATAACTACTATGCATTAAAAGAAGTGCACAACTTTAATTAATACCCTTTAAAGGAATAAAATAAGGATTGGCGATTCATTACCTGATAAGCAAACATTTGGGAGACTTTGTTCCCACCAATGCTAACTATTCACCCTTCACATAGCACATGCTTGTCCAAATAGGCACATTTAGAAACCAGCAGCATGGTGGCATGGGCAAGCGAAGGGGGAATCAGTGGAGCAAATAATAATGGTTGTCTGTAGTTCTGTAAGCAGGATGATTTGCTGACGATGTGTCATCCCCACTGCAGCCATTTCACTTGTATTCTCCAAATGCTAGCTCTCACAATGCAATGGAGGACCTTGTAGAATACCGTGAGGCAAAAAACACAGAATGTCTCGCAGGATCGAGAGATCTGGTATCTTACGCGGCAGTAATTGATTTATTCATTATGATCTTTGACGCCATTGCACATGCGCATCTTGCCAAGCCACACCTCTCTGTTTTGTAACACCTTGACATACGCTGTCTTTTAACTTTATTACGGGCCTGCTGCAATGCAAGCGCCCATATTATTATTGCTCATACTTTCAAATGTTATTATTATAGTTCTTCTATCTTATTCTGTCGCGTCCACTACGAGACGAACCGGCATTTTGTGTTACCAAGGTAACACTATTCACGAACAAAACATTGTCCGATCGAATGGGTACGCCCCTTTTGTGTAATACGAGACGAACCGGACAACAAACCCCCAAATATGTTATACCGTCGGAAAGGTCTCCTTTGCGCCAATGGGTGTATTTTAAGTTGGGAAGATTTCGTGTTATCATGGCGACGTTAGTCGCGATTTTCTAAAAAAATTTGCACATTTCGTCACAAAAATAGGCCAATTGAATAGGTGGGCCTACTTTGTCTATTACGAGAAGGAGAAAAATTAAAATAGATAATTAATTCAAAATAATTTTAAGACATAATCAAAATTATTTTTAACCTGTAATAATAATGTAATATATCAGTATATAATATATAGTGTATATATGATATGAAAATATTACATATATGTTATATTTTATATTGTTGTATCCAAACAACAGAACAATATGTTTTTATTACATTTTAACAGAAGTATAGAAAGAAAATGTTAAAAGAGAAAGTAATCACATTTTAACAGTAAATTAAGAAATAGATTAATAATCCATCTATGCATCCATTTTCTACCGCTTGTCCCTCAGAAACAGAAAAAAACAAGGTTCAAACTGGCTAAGGAAACGCAATCGTGGACTATAGATGACTGAGAAAAGTCGTATTTTGTGATGAATCGCGAATCTGCATTGGGCGAGGTGATAATGCTGGAACTTTTGTTTGGTGCCATTTCCAATGAGATTTATGAAGACAACTGCCTGAAGAAATCATGCTCATTTTCACAGTCATTGTTGGTACGGGGCTGCATGTCATGTAATGGCACCGGGGATGGCTTTCATTACATCTTCAATTCATGCACAAGTTGACATTTTGGACACTCATCTTAATAAGACTGGAAGCCCCTGCAGAGAGTGGTGAGGACGGCGGAAAAGATCACCAGGACTCCTCTTCCTCCTAGCCAGGAAATCGCAAAAAGCCGCTGCCTGACCAGGGTCTTAGAAAATCTGCAGAGACTCCTCCCACCCCCACCAGGTACTGTTTTCATGGCTGGACTCTAGAAAAAGGTTCCGCAGCCTCCGTAGCAGAACCTCCAGATTCTGTAACAGCTTCTTCCCTCAGACTCTTGAACGCATCCTAATAATCCCCTCAATTCCCCCAAAAAACGGATTAACTCGCTGGAATATAAAGACAATATAACATACATCCATAAATGTGGATGCATATGCAAAAGTGCAATATATTTATCTGTATAGTAATCTATTTATTTATATATGCACCTTTTTGCTCTTTTATCCTGCACTACAATGAGCTAATGCAACACAATGTTGTTCTTATATGTACTGTAAAGTTCAAATTTGAATGACAATAAAAGGAAGTCTAAGTCTAAGTCTAAGTCTAAGTCTAATTAACGACGTCATTTTTCAAAATGATAATGCATCTTGCCATAGAGGAAAACATGTAAAAACTTTCCTTGAATAAAGATACATAAAGTCTATGTCATGGCCCCCAAATAGTCCGGATTTCAATGAATTTGAAAATTTGTGTTGGAAATAGAAGAAAATGGTCAATGACGAGACTCCAACCTGCAAAGCTGGTTTAACAACAGCAATCAAAGAAATTTGGAGTAAGATTGATAAAGAGTATGGTTTGTCGCTCGTTAAGTCCATGCCTCAGATACTGCAATATCTTCTAAAAGCCAGAGGTGGTGCAACAAAGTACCGCAATGTATTTTCTTGATTTATTTTTGCATTTCTTAAAGCCAGAAAGTTGCCATTTGAAATGACTTTAGTTTAGTGTCATGTCTCGTGAGTCCAACATTCTTTCCAGGGGTTGTATAATAACAACTAACAGAGGGCAATAACAACAATAGGAAAACTGTGTGCTTGGTATAGGAGGGGATATAGAGAGAAAAGACACCAGGATGAGTGATTGAAAACAGCAGGTGCTAATGACATTTTTCAAATGTTGAGTAAATATACAGTAGGCACAGTGATATCGGATAAGGGTCACTTGAAAGTAAAATGAAATTCAGTCACTTTTTTTACTATTTTCATGAACAAACTGGGATTTTACGCCACCCCATATCCAAGTGCCTAGGTTATACATGATTTGAATGCTCATTTAACCGAGATTCAACTGACATGCATCATTCCAGAATAGAGCTATTCCTGCAGGCTTTCTTAGCTTAGGCCTATTACATTTGAATCTTGATGGCCACTAATGCTTGGAATAGCCAATGAAATTGTGGAAGCACTATTACCCTGGTGGAGCAGGAAAATGAAAATGGAGAAGAAAAAAACTTAGACTGTGCGTCAAAGGTACACAATGGTGCACCTTTTGGAAAAAAAAAAAAAATAAATTACAAACAATCATAACAAAACTCTTAAAAATCAAGAGACCGTGTCAGGAAGCCATGATATGTTATTAACAAGAAGGTAATGATTACTTTAACCAAAAGGTGTCACCAAGGGTCTTCAAATGGAACATCTTTGAAACGCCTGATCCTGACTTTATATAAATACATTAAAAAAATGATAATATGCCACTGTTTGTTCGTTGTCAAATTTGAAATTAGATCAAGTAAGGACAGAAGTAATGGCTGCATTCATCCAATCTTGTTGTTTTTAATGCCATGCTTAATATGCATAAACATATACATAGGCAGACCAACAATAATCCTTTGTGTCAGTGTATTCAAACTCCTATTCCTCTGTGTCAGGACCACTTAGATACGGACTGCTAATGGGAAAAAAAATCAGCTTGTTAGCTTTCGAAAGAGCCCAAATTATCGTCTATACTCCAAATCAGTGGTCCCCAACCACCGGGCCGCGGCCCGGACCGATTGGTACCGGGCTGCGCAAGAAATAAAAAAATAAAATAAAATAAAATATTTAATTAATTTAACAAAAAAAAAACAATATATACAGTCTGCAGGGATACAGTCCGTAAGCACGCATGATTGTATTTCTTTATGAAAAAAAAAAAAAAAAAAAAAATACCCCCCCCCCAAGTTAACAATGCTACATTGCTAACGTATCATTACATTTCTTAATCGACTGTTACCAGACCTACTGCATTGTACCCACCGTCACCATAAATTGTAGAAACTGTCTCCGCGATTAAATGTACCATATTTTCTGGACCATAGGGTGCACCGGATTATAAGGCGCACTGCCGATGAATGGTCAATTTTGATCTTTTTTCATATATAAGTCGCATCGGATTATAGGGCTCATTAAACGAGTCATATTATTAGATTTCTTTTCGAAATTGAAAACACTTCCTTGTGGTCTACATAACATGTATTTTTTTACAGATCATCTTCAAGCCGCTTTCTGACAGTCGCTTCCGGATACGCCGTTTTGTGGGCAATCTTATTTACGTGGCTCACCTTCGGCAGAGTCTTCTCCCCGTCATCTTTGTTGTAGCGGTGTAGCGTGCAAGGACGGGTGCGGAAGAAGTGAGCTAACTGTATTAATGACATTCAGACTTTACATAAATCAATAACGGAGCAGCATTACCTCATTCGGAAACAACAACACTGGAAATTTGTCCCATGAAAAACCATCCGACCGGAACTCTAATAACTAAAGTTCCTTGGGTGAATAATGTAAACTCACTACACCGGTATGTTTTAGCGCTTTCAGGGCAAGTTTACTGACAGATACACTATATTGGCAAAAGTATTTGGCCACCTGGAGCATGGAATTGTCCAAAATATTTTGATATCTTGGAGCATTCAAAGTTCATTTCACTGGAACTAAGGGGCCAAGCACAACTCCTGAAAAACAACCCCACACCATAATTCCCCTTTCACCAAATTTTACACTCGGCACAATGCAATCCGAAATGTACCGTTCTCTTGGCAACCTCCAAACCCAGACTCCTCCATCAGACTGCCAGATGGAAAAGTGTGATTCTTCCCTCCAGAGAAGGTGTCTCCACTGCTCTAGAGTCCAGTGGCGACATGCTTTACACCACTGCATCCGACGCTTTGCATTGGATTTGGTGATGTACAGTTTAGATGCAGCTGCTAGGCCATGGAAACCCATTCCATGAAGCTCTCTGCGTACTGTTTGTGGGCTAATTAGAAGGTCACATGAAGTTTGGAGCTATGTAGCAACTGACTGTGCAGAAAGTCGGTGACCTCTTTGCACTATGCACTTCAGCATCCGCTGACCCCTCTCTGTCAGTTTACGTGGCCTACCACTTCGTGGCTGAGTTGCTGTTGTTCTCAAACTCTTCCATTTTCTTATAATAAAGCCAACAGTTGACTTTGGAATATTTAGGAGTGAAAAGATTTCACGACTGGATGTGTTGCACAGGTGGCATCCTATGACAGTTCCACGCTGGAAATCACTCAGCTCCTGAGAGCAGCCCATTCTTTCACAAATGTTTGTAGAAACAGTCTCCATGCCTACATGCTTAATTTTATACACCTGTGGCCGGGCCAAGTGATTAGGACACCTGATTCTGATCATTTGGATGGATGGTCAAATACTTTTGGCAATACAGTGTATAAGTAAGAACTTTACGCTACTTTATATTAGAAATGGCAACAGGGGACGATGACTGTCACATAACAAGAAGATAGAGAAAAAGAAGAAGCTTATCGACTACGTCGTCGGCACGGACTACAAGGGCAGAGGCGCGCAATTTTTCAGGATTTATGCAGATCCCAAATACACATCAGCAGGTACCAGAAGGTAAGAAAAGTTGCTTTTGCATAATATGAGGGCTCTGTACCGAGGATGTCGTTGTGGCTTGTGCAGCCCTTTGACACACTTGTGATTTAGGGCTATATAAATAAACATTGATTGATTGATTGATTGAATATGGCGAAACAAAACGCCAGATAATATGTCTTACCTTCAGTGTTGGGACTAACCGCCGTTATTTTCGGCGGTAACTAGTAGTCTAACGCGTTAATTTTTATATTCAGTAACTCAGTTACCGTTACTACATGTTGCGTTACTGCGTTATTTTACATTATTTTTTATGTAGTATCGGCTAGAAACTGAGAAGATCTGAGTGTGTTTTACTGGAGAGCTGCAGAAGAGGCACGGGAGAAGAGGTGCGCTGTGTATGTGTGTGTGTGTGTCACTACTTTTCTTTTGTCGAGCACAAAGAAAATAACATTTTAGTTCAATGTAAGTTGTGTCTTGGATCAACGATCCCATCTACTGCCCAAAACAGCAATTAAAATCTGCTGAAACAGCTACAAAAGCAAAATGCTTCGACGAAGCTACTAAAGAGAGACACACTTCACCTCCAACACCATCCAAGCAACAGCGGCTGGATTTTAACGGAGGGACTGCTAGCCAGAACAACATTGATAGAGCCATTGCAGCGTAGAAGTATTAACTATAAAATGCAGGCCATTTTATTTACCCCGGGAATTCAGTGCTATAATCTTCGCATGTCAAGTTGATCAACAGATTGTATTATTCTCCAGTGCAATAACAGTACTGAAATGAAGGCTAAAAGGGCATTAAAGGGGGCTTTAAATAAAATAAATAAATAAATAAAATAGAAGTAACTAAATAGTTACTTTTCACAGTAGCGCATTACTTTTTGGTGTAAGTAACTGAGTTAGTAACTGAGTCACTTTTGAAATAAAGTAACTAGAAACTGTAACTAGTTACTAGTTTTCAGTAATCAACCCAACACTGCCTACCTTATACACACACCATAATAATACTCGTGTGTTGAAGCACATCAGACGGTGCAGCCTACACATATCTCTTATGTTTGACTGCCCTCTACTGGTCACACTTATCATTACACCATGTACCAAATAAATTTCCTTCGAGGTGGGTAAGCTCAACCAAACATATTCTTTACATTAGGCGCATCGGGTTATAAGGTTATACACTGTCGAGTTTTGAGAAAAAAAAAAGATTTTAAGTTTGCCTAAAAGTCCGGAAAATACGGTAGTTTTGGGAAAATCCTTGAGTATATTGTCTTCCAATGTATTAGCAAACTCTGTGCTTAATGTCTGGCATGTCATTCTTGTAGGGCCCGTGACAGATATTCCAAGTTCACAAAACACCAGGGACTTATTACTTCTACAGATGAGGCTGGAAGTTTGTGTAGTGAACTGTGTTGGTTAATAGAAACAATAACAAAGCATTGTTGGTTATCGAGTTGCTCTGTGGACATTTTTTTGTTTGGACTGCAACTGCGCTCGGGAAATTAAAAATTGCAGACTCGCACAGAGATCTTCGATCAAACCTTTACCATGTACGAAGATAGCCGTTGACGTAACAATGGCAAAATACGTCACAATCTTCTCAAATTTAAAGGCCTACTGAAACCCACTACTACCGACCACGCAGTCTGATAGTTTATATATCAATGATGAAATCGTAACATTGCAACACATGCCAATACGGCCGGGTTAACTTATAAAGTGCAATTTTAAATTTCCCGCCACACTTCCGCTTGAAAACGTCTCGGTATGATGACGTATGCGCGTGACGTAGCCAGTTTAACAGAGGTATGGCTTCCCCATTGAAGCCAATATGAAATAGCTCTGTTTTCATCTCATTATTCCACAGTATTCTGGACATTCATTGCATTATGGAGAAAGAAGCTGAGCAAGCAAAGAAGAAAGTTGTCGGTGCGAAGCGGATATTTTGCGAGGGAAGTCAGCAACACAACACAGCCGGTGTGTGTTTACATTCCCGAAAGATGCAGTCAAGATCGAAGAACTCGGACAACAGAGACTCTAACCAGGAGGACTTTGATTTGGATACACAGACGCGATACCGTGAGTACGTAGCTGTGCTTCCAAACATTTGATCGCTTGCTATAACTAGCTCGAGCTAGGAGCTAGGAGCTAGCATAACAAACACCTAGGTGTTTGTTATGCGGGATTAATTTGTGGCATATTAAATATAAGCCTGGTTGTGTTGTGGCTATTAGAGTATATATATATGTCTTGTGTTTATTTACTGTTGTAGTCTTTCCCAGCTGAATATCAGGTCCCACCCGCGCGCTTCCAAACATTTGATCACTTGCCCATACGTGCGTGTCACGTACGTAACTTTGGTTAAATATATAAGCTTTATGAACCTTGGGTTAGGTGAACGGTCCTTTGGGCTGAGTGAGTGTGTGTGTTGTGCAGGTGTTTGAATTGTATTGGCGGGTTATATATACGGGATCCCGTCCATATTACCCGCTCGAGCTATAACTAGCTCGAGCTAGTAGCTAGTAGCTAGGAGCTAGCATAACAAACACCTAGGTGTTTGTTATGCGGGATTAATTTGTGGCATATTAAATATAAGCCTGGTTGTGTTGTGGCTAATAGAGTATATATATGTCTTGTGTTTATTTACTGTTGTAGTCATTCCCAGCTGAATATCAGGTCACCCCCGGCTCTCACAGCATCTTCCCTATCTGAATCGCTTCCACTCCCCACTAGTCCTTCACTTGCATTTTCCTCATCCACAAATCTTTCATCCTCGCTCAAATTAATGGGGAAATTGTCGCTTTCTCGGTCCGAATCTCTCTCACTTCTGGCGGCCATCATTGTAAACAAAAGGGAACTTTGTGGATAAGTTCAATTGACTACGTCACGCTACTTCCTGTAGGGGCAAGCCTTTTTTTTTATCAGATACCAAAAGTTGCAATCTTTATCGTCGTTGTTTTATACTAAATCCTTTCAGCAAAAATATGGCAATATCGCGAAATGATCAAGTATGACACATAGAATAGATCTGCTATCCTCGTTTAAATAAAAACATTTAATTTCAATAGGCCTTTAAAATGACTAGTCTGGAAAAAGGCACAATCATTTTTTTTTTATGTCTCTGCCACATGGCCATGGTTTAAATTCAAAGTTCCAGGACTCATGCGGATTCCAAATACACAAAAACAAGTGTCAACAGGTTTTGCATTTAATGACCCTATTAATGGGGGAGGGAAGACTACATCCTAGTTGCCAGTCAATCATAGGACAATATTTATATTTTTATTATTATCATTAAAAAACCTACTTCACATTTTCATTATGCACTTACGTGGTATCTCCAAAAAGAACCAGCACTCATTTGAGATTGCGTTTGACATATGCTTGCAGGATACGGTAAGCAATGTTTGCTTGGATCCCTTCCCACACCCTGGCATGGGAAACCAAAGAAACGAGAAAATTGAATAACAGTCTTGGAGGTGGCTTCTCATTATGGAAAAGGCTATTTAAATCTAACATAATTAAGGCACAACAAAGCAATAACTGTCAGCCCATTACAGCGAATAATAAAATTCCCATCACACTGTCACTCTCACAAATGCCAATGTCAGGCGCCAATTGTCATCCGGAAGCGAATCCTTCCCTCTTTGACGAAAAAATTACAGCAGAGCTTACGGAAGAGGACCATCTGCTTAGATTTCCTATCTTCAAGTCATCTGTCACTCTTCAATGATTGGAGTCGATGACAGGTTGGGTTGTATAGACACGCCAAATAAAAAGTGTAAAAAATCATTGCAAAACAAAAAAATAATATGTTTTTTCCCTGACAAATGTAGTTATGATCATATTGTGTTATTATTGGGAAAGTCAATTGCATGTTGCTGTAACTTGTCTTCTCTACATTTTTGTACTGATTCTCTCTAGGAGTGTCTAAGAATAGATTACTTTTTGATTTTTGATTCGGAGGAGTCCGATTCGACCATAAGCCTCACAGTCGAATTGTCAGATATTGAACCCTCCTCCATCCATGGGAGTGAAGCAAGTACAGTGAGTGTGTCGGGGGCTGTTTTAAGATGGGGGATGCGGAATCCGCCATCGTTTATGGAGCCTGGCATACCAATAGCCACCCCACAGAGTTTAAGGTTTCTTCTATGGAGAGAGTTTTTCCTTGCCTCTATCGCCAAATGCTTACTCATTTGTGGTTCAGTTTGTTCTCTTTAATGTATGAGAAGTTTTAGACCTGCTCCATCTATAGAGTACCTTGAGATCAGCATTAATTTAGCCGACTCATCATTTTTATCTTAGTTATCGTCAACGACCCTGACAAAACTAAGACGATAACGAATCAGAACAAAGGCACCTTGACTAAGACGATAACAATATTAACTGACATTTTACTCAACGAAAAAAACAAGACGAAAATGTTTACAGAAATGAAATCCAATCATATTTAATTGCGTCATGTAAATGGGTGGGACACGTTTGGAATATATCCAATCACAGCTCTTTAACAGTGTATATCAGGCCCAGGCAATTGTTTTGAGTCAAATTTAGGGAAAAAAATGTGTCTGGGGGCCGGTATATCTGATTTTTAGGAACACTAATACAAAACCTCACATGTCTGATTGAATATTAAAAACGTTATGACAGGCCGCATTTAAAAACGTTATGACAGGCCGCAAAAAAAAACTGAATGGAATTTTAATTTTTTTTACTGAATGAGACACCCAGAATGTACATGAAAATAACAAATGTGGGATTTACAATATTACTATGACCGATAAAACACTGAACATTGACGACATATGAACGTCACACCCCTTCTCGATCGACGCAACAAAAATGCAACAAACACAGCGATATATGAACGCAAAGGGTAAAAAAAAAAAACACCTACAATCTGATACATCACTAAGCTTTAGAACTTTGCTGTAAAAATGTCCTTCCGCGTCTGTCCCTGACACCCGCATTTCAGGCTGGCCGCTCTGGAAACACTCTGTGGAAACGCTCCCCACACACACTGCTTGGTGCCTCGTCTGAGCTGCTGTGATTTAGATTACCATAGTAACTAGTATATAATGCAAAAGCGCAGATTCCAACCATTGAAATACTTTGTATAGTTCAAGACTTACGATCATTTGAAAACATCACTGTACATCAAAATGGCAGCTACAGTTTCCATCTTTAGGATCTAAAAAAAATTATATTTGGGAATATCCGGCGGGCCAGATTGAAAAGCTCAACGGGCCGCTGGTGTATATGAATGGGGGCCGGGAGTTAGTTACAAAGGACTGTCAATCAGATGCTTTTCCTTGTGAGATCGGGCAGTTTGATTTCTCACCGCCAAAACAAAAAATATATGGACTTAACATGTTCCACATCGTAATATGTGTACACCAGTGGCGTGCGGTGAGGTTAATGTCTGGTGAGGCACGACTGCATCATCACAGTCAAATTTAAAAACATATGAACCTGCAGTGCAGGTGTACCTAATTTTGTGTCCCTGCGGTCGTTCGCGGCTCCTGCAGCGCGAGCATTGTTGTTTTTGCACTTTTTGGCTTCTTGTTAAGTGACTTTTTTTGGGTGGATTCGGTCTTGCACGTGGAGGGTTCGGGTGTGGGCTTTGGTTGGTGTGGCCGCGGTGCTCCCGTCGGGCGGTGCATTCTGCGGCGGAGTTGCTTGGCACCAGGAGGCGGGGTTATTATACGAGCCTCACACAGTGTGTCTCCGCAGCAGATTTATGATCGCTCAGCACTAAAAATACGTTACACACATACAGTTGTTGACAAAATACACTGTACATTATATACCTCAGCTAACTACTCTATGGAAATGTATAATATAATTCATATAGCAATACGGTGTCACTGCACAGCAGGCCAGCAGTTAGCCGAGTCGCAATCCATGGTGAGGCACAAGTGCCTCAACTGGCTGCTGATCACCGCACCGTCTCTTCTCAGTATTTGAACGGCAAATGTGAAAATAAAAATAAAAATAATCTAAAACTGGTGAAGTTAAATGGAAAATAACTTTAATATAATCACTGGATACATATAACAATTTAATTATTTTTTTTTTCTTTTTTTTTTCTTTCCATGATGGCAGGTGAGGCCCCGCCTCCCCTGCCTCTAGTGACTGCACGCCACTGGTGTACACATGATTCCTGACAATAAGATCATGCTACTTCTGTGTTAGACGCGTTGCAAGTAGTCTCAATAAAGGTGTTTTTTTTTAAATAAACTTTAAAGAGACCTTTTATATTGTACTTTTTAGTCTACTAAATTGACTGTAAATTTAGCTGACTAAATGTGATGTAATGTCAGTGACTAAAACCAAATCAATTTAGATTATTAAAATGTTAGTAAAAATACAATTTTTTTTTTTCTCAAAAGACAATAAAGCTAAATTAAAAACTGCTGTCAAAATTAGCACTGCTTGAAATAACTTACTGTGTTGTTAGTGCTACAGATCCCGAGAGGGACAAGCGGTAGAAAATGGATGGATGGATGGATGACTTGACCGTTTGGTGTAATTTGTCAGTGTTTTATTTCAATCTGAGAAAATTGATCAGTTCAGTGTAGGGTTGGTTGTTTTACAGGCAACAACTGAATTCCATCGGTACTACCGGGTATCAGTTCACGTAAAATAAAACGGTGCCATATTTCGATGCCTATGTTTCACGTGACATTAAATCCGGTTACAGACTCGTCATGTCTGGTTGCAGACTAAACACCGTTGCAAGGAAACAATCACTCAAGCAGCACTTAGAGGCACACTCAGCCAAACTCCCTCTAAGTACTGTTGCAATTTTCAACACCAACAAAGCAAATATGATTTGTAGAAAAGGCTCAAACGTAAAGTAAGGCTCCACTTTTCCAAAATGTGCGAGCTTGATGCTAATTTACGTTGGATTTTGCCATAGACAGGCATTAGCGTTTTGTATGGCCATTTCAACACCTCTAGATTTGGTAATGATAACTACAACTAAGATTAACATTACAATCTAACATCTAGTGTGTAATAAGCACAGTATATACAGTATAAACGCGTTATAGGATGCAACATGACTCATTCAGCTTCATGGAAACAGCTACTTCTTAGTTAGCCATAGATAGCCTACACCAGGGGTCCCCAAACTACTAATAATGAATTATTATTATTATTTTTTAATTATAATTGTTTTAAATCTGTCCTTTCTAATCAATTTTCTACCGCTTGTTACTGTCGGTGTCTCCTAGCCGCTCAGGCAAATCATATTGTCTATAAATGCATTTTCCAATCGATAACGTGACATCATCGCAATCGGAATATATATATATATGGAATAAACGTTAGGTCAGGAAAAAACACAGAGGCTATTTCATCCCTACAAGCCTGTTTGGCAGGTTTCCCTGCTCTTCAGGGGATTTTATATACTTCAATGAAATCCCCTGAAGAGCAGGGAAACCTGCAAAACAGATCAAGAAAAAACACATAGTCTATTTCATCCCTACAAGCCTGTTTCGCAGGTTTCCCTGCTCTTCAAACCTTTTTTTAACCCAATGTGGCCCCCGAGTCAAAAAGTTTGGGGACCCCTGGCCTACACAGTTCTGCCATCTAATGTCTTTGAAGTGCAACTGAATTGCAAATTAGAATAAAATATAATAAGAAAAAAAGATATGACAACTGGACAGCACAGTTAAAGGCCTACTGAAACCCACTACTACCGACCACGCAGTCTGATAGTTTATATATCAATGATGAAATCTTAACATTGCAACACATGCCAATACGGCCGGGTTAATTTATAAAGTGCAATTTTAAATTACCCGGGAACTTCCGGTTGAAAACGTCTATGTATGATGACGTTTGCGCGTGACGTCAATGGTTGAAACGGAAGTATTCGGACACATTGTATCCCAATACAAACAGCTCTGTTTTCATCGCAAAATTCCACAGTATTCTGGACATCTGTGTTGGTGAATCTTTTGCAATTTGTTTAATGAACAATGGAGACTGCAAAGAAGAAAGCTGTAGGTGGGATCGGTGTATTAGCGGCTGGCTGCAGCAACACAACCAGGAGGACTTTGAGGTGGATAGCAGACGCGCTATCCAACGCTAGCCGCCGACTGCATCGATGATCGGGTGAAGTCCTTCGTCGCGCCGTCGATCGCTGGAACGCAGGTGAGCACGGGTGTTGATGAGCAGATGAGGGCTGGCGTAGGTGGAGAGCTAATGTTTTTAGCATAGCTCTTTGAGGTCCTGTAGCTAAGGTAGCTTCAATGGCGTCGTTAGCAACAGCATTGTTAAGCTTCGCCAGGCTGGAAAGCATTAACCGTGTAGTTACAGGTCCGGTGTTTAATAGTATTGTTGATTTTTTGTCTATCCTTCCAATCAGGGGCTTAAAGTATTTAAGTATTTGAGTATTTGTCATAATTCTTCTTTGTACTTTGTAAGCACTATTCATTTGAACAACCTCTTAAAGTGGATGATATCAGTACAATGTTTAACTTCATTACTTAATCCATTCCATCATTTAATTCCACATACTAATGCTAAAGACTTAATAACAGACAGCCTAGTCTTCACATTCAGCTAATTTCCCCCGTAATTCTATGCTGTGTCAGGCCCTCATTTTCCCCCCAGGACAAGGACGTGCAGTCATTCCTGGAGGAGGCCACACTGATGGACCCCAGAAGGATGTTCCAATAGCAGCAGAAGTGCACTTTTTGGAGAGCTGTATTATTTTCAGTTTTGTGCCCAAGGGACTGATTTTATTTAACACTATATTATTATTTATACACCTATAGTGATCACAGAGACAGGATGTTTTTGTGTTACTGTATATATTTGTATTTCTGAAAAATCCCACTTAATATACTTTGGGTAACAACAGTCAATATTTATTTATTTTATGTTATTTTTTTAGGGGGGTAACAACAGTCAATATTTATTTATTTAAAAAAAAAAGTTTCTTATAAAATAAAAGTGAGCTTTTGTTAAACCAAATATCGTGTGTGTTTTTCCATATACAACAACCTATCTGGATTTGATAAGAGAATCGATAAGAGAATCGATAAGAGAATCGATAAGAGAATCGATAAGAGAATATATAAGTGAATCGATAAGGAATCGATTCGATAAGACGATTCAATAATGGGCTCAAACTCGATAATTTCTTATCAAACATCATCCCTAGACTGCACTCATTTTCTAAGGGAATACACATTCTGTATATCTCGGGCGGTAGAGCATGGCGTCCAGAAACCGCAGGGTGGTGGTTTCGAACTCTGCTTTCTTCCTAGACGCTCTTGTCTTCTTGGGCAAGACACATCCATTACTTTGCCTTCAGTGCTGCCCACTTTGTTGTATAATAAAAGGTGAATCACTGTTTGGTGGTAGTCTAAGAGACCGTCGGTGCAAATTATTAGCCTCGTTTCTGTCAGTCTACCTCAGGGCAGATGCAGCTATATAAATCAAATCCATTACCAGTATTATTGTCCATGCTGGAGATGTCCAAAGTGCGTCCTGGAGCCCGCAGCTCCTTTTTTTTGTCCCTCTATAAATTCAAAAAACAAAATAAATGTATTATTAATTAGGTATATTAGGAGTGTGACTCTTTGGGCACCTAACAATTTAATATGATTCCGATTCTTGGGGTGACGATTCACGCATTCTGATTCAAGAATCGATTCTGTATTAAAAAACGATTCTCGAAATGTATTATTTGGTCTAATAATTATAATAAAACTATTTCAAAACAAGTGACAGGTTGGAAAAGGTCCTTTTGGTGCATGGAATTTGTCGTAACCCAATGTGCCGGGTCATGTCTTGTGTTGTTGTTTGATTATTATTTGCAGTTTATTGTTCCGTTTTGTCCCCAGCACTCATTCCTCTGTTTACTTTTTTTATTGCCTTGAGCACTAAATGGACACATTGGTCTTCAGTTTATAATTAGTAGTCCCATCTGTCTCCCTGGACCTCTTTCAGAGATGTGTGAAAATGGAAAAAGATGAAGAAAAAAATATATTTTTTGTTGTAATATATTTTCTGTAGGAGAACAAACATGACAGAAACCTTCCTAATTGTTAGAAATCCCACTGTTTATGTGATTCATGCTTCACTAATGAGAGTATTTGGCAAGCACCCTTTTGTCCTTCTAATTTCAGCGATCCTTGAACTCATCGTAGTTTGTTTACATGTACATTTTTCTACGACGCTGTCACAGAAAGACGTGGTTTATGCCACTCCTTTTTTGTCTCATTGTGTCCACCAAACGTTTTATGCCGTGCGTGATTGCACAAAGGTGAGCTTTGTTGATTTTATTGATTTGCTGGAGGGCTTACCAGGCATATTTGTTCAATCCATGACTGCAAGCGAACATGCTAATTAGGCTTGCTGTATGTACATATTGCATCATTATGCCTCGTTTGTAGGTATATTTGAGCTCATTCAATTTCCTTTACTTATGTCTCCTGTGTATTTAATTTATATTTGCATGTCTCATGACACATTATCTGTATTTAATATTGGCTGCATTTCTCATAGTTGTTTGTGTGCCATGTTGTTCCAGACCACAGCTGGTCTACTTTCTGATGCGATGATCTATCGTAAATTAAGAAATTGTGTAACTAAAATAAATAGAGGTAATAAAAAGGTATATTATCAGACAAAGATCTTTGACTTTAGACATGATGGTAAACAATTGTGGAAAATTTTAAATCAAATAATGGGAAGATCAGCATCATGTAAAACAAATTCGTATATAGAAGTTGATGGAGCTTACCTGACTAAGCCAATGGAAATTGCCACATATTTTAATAATTACTTCACAAACAAGGTGGAAAATCTGAGAGTGAATATGACGCCTTCTGATGGCTCCTCCTCATGCACATTAATTGAAAATCATATAATGAAGGGTAAAAACTGCAGGTTCGATTTTGTACCAGTTAGTAGTTCTGATATTGAGAAATTGTTGTTATCACTGCCATCTGATAAACCTGCTGGGACGGACATTTTAGATGGCAAATTGTTAAGAATTGCGGCATGCCATGTATCAACTCCTATTTGTCATATATTTAATAAATCATTAAGATCTGGAGTCTGTCCTGGGGTTTGGAAGGAGGCCAATGTCATCCCTCTACCCAAGGACAAAAATAAAGATTTTACTGGTAAAAACAGTAGACCAATAAGCATACTTCCTGTTCTTAGTAAATTGATGGAAAAATTTGTTTTCAAACAAATTCAAGATTACTTTACCTACAACAAACTGATGTCGTGTTCCCAGCATGCTTATAGGCAAGGTCACTCAACATCTACTGCTCTAGCTCAGCTGACTGATGACTGGCTGTCACAAATGGGTGTCAAGAAGATGGTTGGTACTGTCCTGAGTGATCATAGATCACAACATAATGATCTCCAAACTGAGAAAATATGGTTTTAATAGTATGTCACTTTCTTGGATGTTGAGCTATCTATCAGGAAGATCACAGAGAGTGTGTTTTAATGGTAGCCTATCTGAACGCAAGTACAATTACGGCGGCGTGCCTCAAGGAAGCTGCTTAGGTCCTTTACTTTTTATTATTTTTACTAGTGATCTTCCCTGTGTTACAACAAACACCAATATGGTTATGTATGCAGATGACACAACTCTATACAGTACTGCCTCGACCTTAAATGACCTACAAAATAACTTAAATCAGGACCTGGAGAGAGTGTCACTCTGGGTAAATGATAGTAAACTTGTTGTGAATATTGATAAAACAAAAAGCATTCTTTTTGGATCCAGGCATATGCTTGTTGATGACCCACAGCTTCATATTTCAATGTCAGACATACCTATTGAGCTGGTCAAAAAAGAAAAACTGCTTGGTGTGCTATTAGACAGTCAACTGTCATGGTCCGATCATATTGATGGTATTTCAATGAAAATGGGAAGAGGTCTCGCCATGGTCAGGAAGTGCTCCACCTTCTTGACATCCTCAACAATGGCTCAAGTGATACAGTCCTTGGTTTTCTGTCATCTTCATTACTGTCCTATAATATGGTCCGCTACGACTAAGTCTGACCTGAACAAATTGCAATTTGTCCAGAACAGAGCGGCTAGACTGCTACTTAAATGTTCTTTGCGCACTAATATTTCATATATGCATTCACGCCTGTCCTGGTTGTCTGTTGAACAAAAGATGCATTGTAGTCTCCTTATGTTCTTTAGAACTATCATTTTAGATCAATCACCAGATTACTTTTACAAACAGTTTTTAAAATCAACTAACACACATATTCATGGCACTAGGAATGCCAGCAATGGCTATTTGACACTTCCTGCTCCCAGGACCAATTTCCTCAAACATACAGTCATGTATAGAGGTACATCATTCTGGAATGGGTTGCCATCTCACATTAATCTCTCACAAAGTAAATTATCATTCAAGACAGCTTTGAAGATACACCTATTGCGGCTGCCCACATGATGTGCATTTTTAATACTGGTTTTAACTAGCTTTTTATCTTATGTTGTATTTTTCCATTGTATAATGTCTGGTAATGAATGTATTCTTTGTATTTTAATTTTGTATGCTCCTATATGGACCCCAGGAAGACTAGCAGTCGCCTTGGCGTCAGCTAATGGGGATCCATTCAATAAACAATAAACAGCACATTGTTACCCAGCTTGCAAAGATTGTATTAAATCCATTAGAAGAAGACAGCCTGCCGTTTCCTTTAACTTGGACACACACATCTATGTATTTGGCCATTCTGAGCCAGTAATTTCCAGAAGTTATCTCTACTCCCGTGAGAAGCCTCCATTTTACAAATGTATTCCAATGTTGCAAAAATGTGTAGAATAAATATTAAAAAACAACATTTCTCTCAACGAAGATTTGCGTCAGCCTGCGACACATAGTCATTTTGATAGTAGGCTAATATAGTTAATATAGACCAGGAGTCACCAACGCGGTGCTCGCGGGCACCAGGTCGCCCGTAAGGACCAGATGAGTCGCCCGCTGGCCTGTTCTAAAAATAGTTTAAATAGCAGCACTTACCAGTTAGCTGCCTCTATTTTTTAAATTTGATTTATTTACTAGTGTGACAGTCCTAACTGTCGTACGGGTTCTCAGGACCATCCAGGGAAGACATTGTCGTGAGATGGTTTAGACTTCTTTATTATTTCAATCACAGAGTCTTTTGCGTGCTTTTCAGCAGCTGCCTTTTTTCTCATGTGAGCACACGAATGGTTTCCTCCCGTTCGCCGTCTGCTTTTCAGCAGCACGTCGCCGTCGTCTGCGTGGCAGCAGAGGATGGTTTCCTCCCGTCCGCTGCCTTTCTCCGTCTCCTCCCTTGATGTTTAACCCTTTTATACGGTCCAAGAGGGTGATTGCACTGTCCACAGCTGTGCGCTCCACGCACCTTATGCTGATTGCGGCGTCGCTCCCAGCGAGCCCCGCCTTGCCGCTCGCTCGTCCACGGCTCCTCCGTGGACCGTCGGTCCGCCGGCCCCGCCTCCCCACAACTAGCAAGCTAGTCTCGCTTTGCCCGACATTTTTAATTCTAAGAGAGACAAAACTCAAATAGAATTTGAAAATCCAAGAAAATATTTTAAAGACTTGGTCTTCACTTGTTTAAATAAATGCATTTATTTTATTACTTTGCTTCTTATAACTTTCAGGAAGACAATTTTAGAGAAAAAATACAACCTTAAAAATGATTTTAGGATTTTTAAACATATATACCTTTTTACCTTTTAAATTCCTTCCTCTTCTTTCCTGACAATTTAAATCAATGTTCAAGTAAATGTATTTTTTGTATTGTAAAGAATAATAAATACATTTTAATTTAATTCTTCATTTTAGCTTCTGTTTTTTCGACGAAGAATATTTGTGAAATATTTCTTCAAACTTATTATGATTAAAATTCAAAAAAAATATTCTGGAAAATTTAGAAAATCTGTAGAATCACATTTAAATCTTATTTCAAAGTCTTTTGAATTTCTTTTAAAATTTTTGTTCTGGAAAATCTAAAAGAAATAATGATTTGTCTTTGTTAGAAATATAGCTTGGTCCAATTTGTTATATATTCTAACAAAGTGCAGATTTGATTTTAACCTATTTAAAACATGTCATCAAAATTCTAAAGTTAATCTTAATCAGGAAAAATTACTAATGATGTTCCATAAATTATCATTTTAATTTTTTTTATTTTACATGAGTTATTATTTGAACAAACATGGTGCAAAGTAATTCATGATTTGTTAAAAAAAATGTTAGTGGCTAGCTAGTTAAAATGGGATATTGTGATTTCACAAGACTGTCTTAGAAGTGATCTTTTGAAAATGTTCAATTTGAAAAATGTGCACTTAGAGAAAATATAAAAATAAAGTGTTGCATATTGATATTCATCTGTTTCTATATATATTTAATGTGAGAAATCATTAAGATGATCAGTGTTTCCACAAAGATAAATATAATTATTATTAATAATAACATAGAGTTAAAGGTAAATTGAGCAAATTGGCTATTTCTGGCAATTTATTTAAGTGTGTATCAAACTGGTAGCCCTTCGCATTAATCAGTACCCAAGAAATAGCTCTTGGTTTCAAAAAGGTTGGTGACCCCTGATATAGACACTTACATCATGTGTTGCCTTCATTATAACACTTATATAAGACTTTTAGTTTTTTGCGCCTCCAGACAGATTTTTATTTTGTATTTTTGGTCCAGTATGGCTCTTTCAACACTTGCCTTAGTTAATCACTCCCCTTTATATGATTTGTTCACCCAGCCTTAGTCGCTGGATCAATGTTTGCTATTCGCAACAGTTATGTTTTCTTGTTTTTGCCACGCTTAAAGACTCTTATGCTGTTCGCCCTTGGTGTTTGTTTATGCTTTGGCTTAACGTTATGCTAGCATCTAAGTTATTGTATTTTTATCCTTGCTTGTGGAATGACAATCAATTTTTACCTGCACACTGCTCCTGCCACTTCCTGCTTGGTTTTCTGCATCCCTGAGAACACAACACTCAAAGCTCAGCAACCCCACGATTGCAACAGAAATGTCCTATAAACGTCTTCTTAAAAATATATATATATTTTTTTTATATGATTACATTTTTTATTTTATTTTTTATTCGATGGGTAAATAAGAATAGCGATTCGGATGTGAATTAATTTTTTTTATACATGTATATTATTGTATATTATGCTAGTTTGCATTGTCACATATAACACAAAACTAAGCTGTTAATATGTTGTCCAGATAGCTTAACACAGTGATTCCCAACCACTGTGCCGCAGCACATGGGTGTGCTGTGAGAAATTATCAGGTGTATCACGGGAAATTATGCATTTTCCACCTAACTGGACTGGAAAACGATTTTTTTTTTGTCCTGTCCAGCTACTCAGGCAAATCATATTGTTGATGGAGATGCCCATATCGGCTGTACAGATTTACTTTACAAAAGAGAAGTTCTCTTGTTGCCTTATTTGTATTTGACTTTATAAAAATGGATTTATATTATTATTTGGTGCAGCCGGGCCGGAGCAGGAGGGGATGGAAAGAGAAAAAAAGAAAGACTGAGGGGGAAATTGCGGGGACAAGAGGGGTATAAGACAAAGAGACAACAACAAACACAACAATAACAGTAATAACCACAACAACAACAGAACAGCATCAGCAAATATGACATGTAAGGATATGATACAGAAGCAGTTAGGAAAGTAAATATTATTAACACAGAAATGACAATGAACATTATTACACTAAAAATGGAGCAATACAAATACCAATAGAAATAGTACAATCGATCATGAGTAATAACAATAATTACTTCTATTATCAACAATACAATTGTTTCAAATGCAACAATACATAAACAAAACCCAAAGCCAGTGAAGTTGGCACATTGTGTAAATCATAAATAAAAACAGAATACAATCATTTGCAAATCTTTTTCAACTTATATTCAATTGAATACACTGCAAATACAAAATATTTAACTTTCGAACTTTGTTATTTTTTTTGCAAATATTAGCTCATTTGGAAATTGATGCCTGCAACATGTTTAAAAAAAATGGCACAAGTGGCAAAAGAGACTGAGGAAGTTGACAAATGCTCATCAAACACTTATTTGGAACTTCCCACAGTTGAACAGGCTAATTGGGAACAGGTGGGTGTCATGATTGGGTATAAAAGCAGCTTCCATGAAATGCTCAGTCATTCACAAAGAAGGATGGGGCGAGGGTCACCACTTTGTGAACAAATGCGTGAGCAAACTATCGAACAATTTAAGAACCACTTTTCTCAACGAGCTATAGTAAGGAATTTAGAGATTTCACCATCTACGGTCTGTAATATTATCAAAAAGTCCAGAGAATCTGGAGATATCACTGCATGTAAGCGTAATAAACATTGAATGCCGGTGACCTTCGATCACTCAGGCCTCAAACCTCGAAACCACTGTCAGTAACTACAGTTTGTCGCTACATCTGTATGTGAAAGTTAAAACTCTACTATGCAAAGCGAAAGCCATTTATCAACAACACCCAGAAACGCCGCCGGATTCGCTGGGCCCGAGCTCATCTAAGATGGACTGATGCAAAGTGGAAAAGTCCAAATTTCAAATTGTTTTTGGAAACTTTGGACGTTGTGTCGTCTGGACCAAAGAGGAAAAGAACCATCCGGATTGTTATAGGCGCAAAGTTCAAAAGCCAGCATCTGTGATGGTATGGGGGTGTATTAGTGCCCAAGGCATGGGTAACTTACACATCTGTGAAGGCACCATTAATGCTGAAAGGTACATACAGGTTTTAGAGCAACATACGTTGCCATCCAAGCAACGTCTTTTTCCTGGACGTCCCTGCTTATTTCAACAAGACAATGCCAAGCCAAATTCTACACGTGTCACAACAGCGTGGCTTACAAACCAGCGTGGCTAGTCCAGTCCTGTCTCCCATGGAAAATGTGTGGCGCATTATGAATTAAGGATTGAGGAGGGAGACTAGGGAGCCTTCCCGGTAAGGTCTATTCAGATGTACTGGAGAGAAGGCCAGCCCGGATAGTCGAACCTCGGATTCAGGAGGAACAGTGTGGTTTTCGCCCTGGTCGTGGAACTGTGGACCAGCTCTATACTCTCGGCAGGGTCCTTGAGGGTGCATGTGAGTTTGCCCTACCAGTGCTTTGTGGACTTGGAGAAGGCATTCGACCGTGTCCCTCGGGAAGTTCTGTGGGGAGTGCTCAGAGAGTATGGGGTATCGGACTGTCTGATTGTGGCGGTCCGCTCCCTGTATGATCAGTGTCAGAGCTTGGTCCGCATTGCCGGCAGTAAGTCGGACACGTCTCCAGTGAGGGTTGGACTCCGCCAAGGCTGCCCTTTGTCACAGATTCTGTTCATAACTTTTATGGACAGAATTTCTAGGCGCAGTTAGGGCGTTGAGGGGATCTGGTTTGGTGGCTGCAGGATTAGGTCTCTGCTTTTTGTAGATGATGTGGTCTTGATGGCTTCATCTGCCCAGGATCTTCAGCTCCCACTGGATCTGTTCGCAGCCGAGTGTGAAGCGACTGGGATGGGAATCAGCATCTCCAAGTCCGGGTCCATGGTTCTCGCCCGGAAAAGGGTGGAGTGCCATCTCCGGGTTGGGGAGGAGACCCTGCCCCAAGTGGAGGAGTTCAAGTACTTCAGAGTCTTGTTCACGAGTGAGGGAAGAGTGGATCGTGAGATCGACAGGCGGATCGGTGCGGCGTCTTCAGTAATGCGGACGCTGTATCGATCCGTTATGGTGAAGAAGGAGCTGAGCCGGAGGGCAAAGCTCTCAATTTACCGGTCGATCTAGCTTTGGGTTATGACCGAAAGGACAAGATCACGGGTACAAGCGGCCGAAATTAGTTTTCTCCGCCGGATGGCGGGGCTCTCCCTTAGAGATAGGGTGAGAAGCTCTGCCATCCCGGGGTGCTCAAAGTAAAGCCGCTGCTCCTCCACATCGAGAGGAGCCAGGTGAGGTGGTTTGGGCATCTGGTCAGGATGCCACCCAAACGCCTCCCGAGAGAGGTGTTTACGGCACGTCCGACCGGTAGGAGGCCACGGGGAAGACCCAGGACACGTTGGGAAGACTATGTCTCCCAGCTGGCCTGGGAACGCCTCGGGATCCCCCAGGAAGAGCTGGACGAAGTGGCTGGGGAGAGGAAAGTCTGGGCTTCCCTGCTTAGGCTGATTCCCCCATGACCTGACTTTGGATAAGCGGAAGAAGATGGATGGATAGATGGATGGAGGGAGATGAGTGGAAGACAGCATTCAATACCCACCTTGGTCAGTTTGAATTTTAGGTCATGCCATTTGGACTTGGTTACGCCCCGGCTGTCTTCCAGGCGTTAGTCAACAACGTCCTGCGTGACATGCTCGATAAATTTGTTGTAGTTTACCTTGATGACCTCCTTGTGTTTTCTCCTAACCTGCAGGAACACCTACCGTCCTGGTTCTACAGCGCCTTCTTGAGAACCGACTGTCGGCTTTCTCGGCTACATTATCGAGAATGGACACATCCGAGCCGATCCCAAAAAGGTGGAGGCAGTTGTGAAGTGGCCACAGCCCACCACCCGTACGGAACTCAGGCGATTCCTAGGTTTCGCAAGATTCTACCGCCGGTTCATCAGGGACTTCAGCAAGGTAGCCGCACCCCTCCATGCTCTCGTCTTTTCAGTGGACCAAGGAGGCCAGCAAGGCCTTTCAGTGTCTCAAGGAGAGCTTGAGCTGGTCAACCCCGAGCCAGACAGCCTGTTCACGGTGGAGGTGGATGCCTCCGACTGGGAATTGGGGCAGTAATGTCCCAGCGTTCCAAGCGGGACAACATGTTACACCCATCTGCTTTTTTCTCCAGGTGCCTTTCCCCTGCCGAACAAAATTACGATGCGGGAAACAAGGAGCTGCTGGCCGTCCATGATGCACTTGTAGAGTGGAGGCACTGGATGGAGGGGGCCAAAGACCCATTTCTGGTGCTGACCGATCACCGTAACCTCATTCACATTCGCACAGCCAAAAGGCTCAACGACCAACAAGCACGCTGGGCGCAGTTTTTCTGCAGATTTGACTACACTCTCGTTTAGACTTGGCTCTTGTAACGTCAAGGCGGATGCCCTCTCTCGATTGTTCTCGGAGGAACTCACCAGTAAACCTAGGGCAGAGACCATACTTCCCCCTGCCCGTGTCATAGGGATGGTAACGTGGAGGATCGAAGGCTTGGTGGCCATCCATGGATTTATTTTTTGCGTCTTTAGAGGGGTAAGTACAGGCCCTCTCCAATGAATGCACCTTAAGCGGTGGAAAAAAAGTGATGTCAGTGTAGAATGCACTGCCGGGCTGCTTCTAAAATGCCCATTAAAAGTAGTGGCTGTCTGCTGCATGTATAGAAACCTAGCAAAACGCCACAGGTAGGAACATGATAACATGAATGTGTCTCAGTGGTGATGGCCCGTATAGTACACGTAATATCCTAATTTAATAAGGCGTTGTGCACCACTTTTCAATTGCACACGCAGTGTTAGTAACTCACGCACAACACACCCACTAATAGTACACTACTATTTTTTAGATTGAACATGCTGTTTAGCGTGAGGTATTTAAATCTTAGTAAATCAGGCCCTTAATGTACAAAATGTATTAAGGGGTCCCCACCCATCTGTTTCCCTCAGCGGAGGTTTGGACACTCTTGCTGTAATGTATATAGTTCATTACATCGTTTATTCAATGTGTTATAGTACAGACCAGAAACTATGTTCACAGTATTTATTTAAATACTGTGATGCTGCTGTTAGCGAGTCATTGACTTGATATACAGTTCAAGTGTAAAGATATACATTTGATTACTTGTTGAGCAAGAGTGGAAGAAATTTATGTCTAAAAAGGCAGACAACCGACATAAGTAGTAGCTGTGTACTGAAAAAAAAAGACAGCTAAATGAAATAAGGCTCTGCAATAAGGGTCAAGAGGAGGGGGGAAGGAAACATGATCTCTCTAAGCACATACAATTTAATTACAGCGGCAATAAATCTAATTTACAAGCACACACACACACACACACACACACACACACTTTATCACCAGTTGTTACATAAAATTGCATAGAATTCTACTTCCATTTCTGATTTGTAATAATAATTCTAGTCACAACACACACAATGTACTATACCATATATATATATATATATATATATATATATATATATATATATATATATATATATATATATATATATATATATATATATATATATATATATATATATATATATATATATTTATATATATACATACATATATGCAAAATACGATAAGGGTATCGCAACTGGCTCACCTTTACAGGTACTCGCCCCTGCACCATCTGTGAGCCTGTGGCCTCGCTCTCTTCATCTCTCCTTCCATCAAGGCACCGGCGGGACTCTGCATGGCAGGGACGTCCTCCTCCCTGAGCCAAAACTAAGCTTGACCGCATACCTCAACTGGACATGAGTTGGTTGGCATCAGCAGATTCTCAAATGGGCACCCCCCGTCATCAACGTTTCGTCGAATTAAGTCCATGACGCTTCGGAGGGGCTCGACGGCAGATCCAGCGTCCTGGATCTACCCCCGCTGAATGCCACCCAACTCTATGTCCCTAGTCCTTCAGTAGGTCGGCTCTGCCATCGCACCTTTCTTTGTAACCAAATCCAGCGCGATGCTTCCTCTGCCCTTTTAGTGATGTTGGCTACCAGCCGCTTCCTAGCCAGCCCCTCGATCCCTAGCAGTCCGAGTGCTCTCCAGAGCGACCGCCCCGCAAAGCCTCTACAGCCCACCTCCACCGGTAGGTTCCAGGCCTTCCATCCATTGTGCTGGCTCTCGAGGATGAGGGTTTGGTACTTCTTGAGCTTGCGTTCGTACGCCTCCTCCATCCTCTCTTCCCAAGGTACTGTCAGCTCGATAAGCACCACCTGTTTGGTTCCTCTAGACCACAGAACAATATCAGGTCTCAGGGTAGTGTGGGCTATCTCCTCTGGGAATTTGAGCTGCTTCTTCAGGTCGGCCCGCATCTCCCAGTCATTTGCTGTGGCCAGAACTCCTTTGTTCCTCCCTCCTGCTGCTGCGCTTTCACCTGCCCTGACGAAGTGGATGAAGCGTGGCCCATTAGAGAGCTGCCTTGTCCTCTTCCTGGCCTGCTCAACACCTTCTGCCAGCTGAGCAAGGATCTGGTCATGACGCCACCGGAACTTGCCATCTGCTAAGCTTGAGTGACAAGAGGAGAGGACATGCTCCAGGTTAGCTATCTTCCCGCAGAGTGTGCAGCTGGGGCTCTCTACCATTCCCCAAGTATGGAGGTTTGATGGGGTGGGCAGGACATCATATGTAGAACACAGCAGGAACCTGATCCGGTAGCCTTCCATGCTCCAGATGTCCTGCCAGGTTAGAGATCTGTCTTTTACACTCTCCCATCTAGTCCAGCTGCCCTGTTTTTTCATGGCTACTGCCTTGACATACCGGCTTTCCTCCTCAGCCTTTCGGACCTCCCTCTGCACCAAGCCTCGCCGCTCCTTTGGGTCAGCTTTGTTCCATCTTGTTCTGGATGAGCAACCCAGACCAAGTCTTCCCTGGGCTACTGATCCCACAATGTCCGCGTGATGCAGTCGATCCTCCGCCTCCCTCAGTGCTTTGCTGGCTAACCACTTTCTGCCTGACCTGACGACAATGCCTGCCTGCCGTACTTGCTTGTCTTTGCTGTCTCGTAGCATCATGGCCTGGCGTGTTTTTGTCACCTTGTACTCCTCCACCACTGATGTTATTGGCAGCTGTAGCTTGCTTCCTGTGCTGTACAGTCCAATGGAACAGAAGCTTCTTGGGACACCCAGCCATCTCCTCAAGTAGGTGTTCAAATTTTTCTCCAGACTCTCAACTGTGGATACAGGTACCTCATAAACCAGGAGTGGCCAGAGCAGACGGGGGAGAACCCCATGTTGGTAACCCCAGGCCTTATACTTGCCCGGGAGGCCGCTCTTTTCGAGGGATGTCATCCAGGCTTCTGCTTATAAATGTATACAGTACATATTTTATCTGACCAGAGAACTTTCCTCTAGAAGGTCTTATCTTTGTCCATAAGATGTGAGATGAAACAAAAATTGAGCTCTTTGGCCACAATACCCAGCAATATGTTGAGAGGAGAAAAGGTGAGGCCTTTAATCCCAGGAACACCATCCCTACCGTCAAATATGGTGGTGGTAGTATTATGTTCTGGGGCTGTTTTGCTGACAATGGAACTGGTGCTTTAAATGGGACAATGAAAAAGGAGGATTACCTCCAAATTCTTCAGGACAACATAAAATCATCAGTCCGGAGGTTGGGTCTTGGGCGCAGTTGGGTGTTCCAACAGGACAATGACCCAAACACACATCAAAAGTGGTAAAGGAATGGCTAAATCAGGCTAGAATTAAGGTTTAAGAATGGTCTTCCCAAAGTCCTGACTTAGAAGTGTGAACAATGCTGAAGAAACAAGTCCATGTCAGAAAACCAACAAATTTAGCTGAACTGCACCAATTTCCAGAGGAGTGGTCAAAAATTCAACCAGAAGCTTGACAGAAGCTTGTGGATGGCTACCAAAAGCGCCTTATTGCAGTGAAACTTGCCAAGGGACATGCAACCAAATATTAACATTGCTGTATGTATACTTTTGACCCAGCAGATTTGGTCACATTTTCAGTAGACCCATAATAAATTCATAAAAGAACCAAACTTCATGAATGTTTTTGTGACCAAAAAGTATGTGCTCCAATCACTCTATCACCAACAAAATAAGACTTGTAGAAATTATTGAAAACTCAAGACAGCCATGACATTATGTTCTTTACAAGTGTATGTAAACTTTTGACCACGACTGTATATGTAAATATTTGTTTACAGTACTTTGTTCTGTAATGATTATATGATCATAAAAATACATATAGCCCATATTCTATTCATATTTTATATATTATATCTCTTCATTAACACACATACACACTCATGCATTAAAGTTTAAAACATATCTCTCAAGTGAGCAAAAGCAAATATATTTACTGAATATTTAAAAGTATGAGTCATATTAACAGGAAACACTATGTATGTTTTATTTTTGTGTGTTTTTTTTCAAAAATTAAATAATGTGGATGTTGGTAACGCGGTATGATGAGGTTACAGCCCTGACTTGACTCTGTTCAACCTATCAGACCTGAGAAGGGAGGATGGGTAAAAGGGTTGTTAAATAGATGAGGTAAGAGAAAAGAGAATGAGAAGTTATAAATAAAGAAAGAACCAATCAGAGATTGTATGAGGAAGGTGAAAAGGGAAATTGGGGGAGGTGTTGATAATATAAATGAGGGAGAGTGGGATTGTTTTTCCTTCCTCTGTCAATTTTATATTGGTCAGTCGAGTTAAATGTGTGTGTGTGTGTGTGTGTGTGTGTGTGTGTGTGTGTGTGTGTGTGTGTGTGTGTGTGTGTGTGTGTGTGTGTGTGTGTGTGTGTGTGTGTGTGTGTGTGTGTGTGTGTGTGTGTGTGTGTGTGTGTGTGTGTGTGTGTGTGTGTGTGTGTGTGTGTGCGTATTCTAGCAATGCTTACTTAATGGAGACATCGCTCTGTTTACACAGTCACCTTTAGGGGACCTCTGACGGTATGGGGACAAAAAAAACAGGTCCCCTAAAGGGTAACCTTTTTAAATGATAGTCAGATCCATTCTGAAGATGCCTAAGTGATTTTTAAGCTTTGGCCCATAAAACATGTTTACTGGTTAGTTTGAGTGTGAGACATTTGAGGTAAGATAAGATAATCCTTTATTGATCCCATAACAGGGAAATTTGGGTTACTTTGTTTACGTGTTTCAAATATTGATAAAAGACTAAATTAATTTTCTTGAAAAGTGAAACATTTGTTATCCTGGCATTAATAGTACTGTGATTCTGTATGGTATCCATCCTTAGT